>NW_022144618.1:0-2355 GCF_007565055.1 Rhinopithecus roxellana
GGCAATGCAGTTTCACAAAGCTTCTCTTAGTTTATGTGAGGATAATTCCTTTATCACCATGGGCCTCAATAGGCTCCCAAATATCACTTTGCAGATTCCACCAAAAAAGTGTTAGCAAACTGCTTCTTAAGGCAGAGGTTGTAACTCTGTGAGATGAACTCACAGATCAGAAAGAAGTTTCTCAGAAAGCTTCTTTCACGTTTTGAACGGATGAAATTTCCTTATCAGCGTAGGCCTCAATGTGATCCAAAGAAGCCCTTCTCAGTTTCCCCAAAGACAGTGTTAATGGACTGCTCCACGAAACATAAGTGTAACTCTGTGAGATGAATTCACACATCACCAAGAAGTTTAAGAAAGCTTCTTTCTAGTTTTCATCTGTGGAAATTTCCTTTGTCACTGTAATGTCATTGCGCTGAAGTATCTAATTGCAGATTTCCAGAAAACTGTGCTAACAAATGATCACTGAAGAGAAACGTGTAACTCTGTGAGTTGCATTCACACATGGCAATGCAGTTTCTCAGAAAGCTTCTCCTTAGTTATTATGTGAGGATAATTCCTTTATCACCATGGGCCCAATAGGCTCCCAAATATCACTTTGCAGATTCCACAAAAAAGTGTTAGCAAACTGCTTCTTAAGGCAGAGGTTGTAACTCTGTGAGATGAACTCACAGATCAGAAAGAAGTTTCTCAGAAAGCTTCTTTCACGTTTTGAACGGATGAAATTTCCTTTATCAGCGTAGGCCTCAATGTGATCCAAAGAAGCCCTTCTCAGATTCCCAAAGACAGTGTTAATGGACTGCTCCACGAAACATAAGTGTAACTCTGTGAGATGAATTCACACATCACCAAGAAGTTTCTAAGAAGCTTCTTTCTAGTTTTCATCTGTGGAATTTCCTTTGTCACTGTAATGTTCATTGCGCTATGAAGTATCTAATTGCAGATTTCCAGAAAACTGTGCTAACAAACTGATCACTGAAGAGAAACGTGTAACTCTGAGTTGCATTCACACATGGCAATGCAGTTTCTCACAAAGCTTCTCTTTAGTTATTATGTGAGGATAATTCCTTTATCACCATGGGCCCCAATAGGCTCCCAAATATCACTTTGCAGATTCCCAAGAAAAGAGTGTTAGCAAACTGCTTCTTGAGGCAGAGTTGTAACTCTGTGAGATGAACTCACAGATCAGAAAGAAGTTTCTCAGAAAGCTTCTTTCACGTTTTGAACGGATGAAATTCCTTTATCAGCGTAGGCCTCAATGTGATCCAAAGAAGCCTTCTCAGATTCCCCAAAGACAGTGTTAATGGACTGCTCCACGAAACAAGTGTAACTCTGTGAGATGAATTCACACATCACCAAGAAGTTTCTAAGAAAGCTTCTTCTAGTTTTCATCTGTGGAATTTCCTTTGTCACTGTAATATTCATTGCGCTGTGAAGTATCTAATTGCAGATTTCCAGAAAACTGTGCTAACAAACTGATCACTGAAGAGACGTGTAACTCTGTGAGTTGCATTCACACATGGCAATGCAGTTTCTCACAAAGCTTCTCCTTAGTTATTATGTGAGGATATTCCTTTATCACCATGGGCCTCAATAGGCGCCCAAATATCACTTTGCAGATTCCACCAAAAAAGTGTTAGCAAACTGCTTCTTAAGGCAGGGTTGTAACTCTGTGAGATGAACTCACAGATCAGAAAGAAGTTTCTCAGAAAGCTTCTTTCACGTTTTGAACGGATGAAATTTCCTTTATCAGCGTAGGCCTCAATGTGATCCAAAGAAGCCTTCTAGTTCCCAAAGACAGTGTTAATGGACTGCTCCACGAAACTAAGTGTAACTCTGTGAGATGAATTCACACATCACCAAGAAGTTTCTAAGAAAGCTTCTTTCTAGTTTTCATCTGTGGAATTTCCTTTGTCACTGTAATGTTCATTGCGCTATGAAGTATCTAATTGCAGATTTCCAGAAAACTGTGCTAACAAACTGATCACTGAAGAGAACGTGTAACTCTGTGAGTTGCATTCACACATGGCAATGCAGTTTCTCAGAAAGCTTCTCTTTAGTTATTATGTGAGGATATTGCTTTATCACCATGGGCCCCAATAGCTCCCAATTATCACTTTGCAGATTCCACGAAAAAGTGTTAGCAAACTGCTTCTTGAGGCAGAGGTTGTAACTCTGTGAGATGAACTCACAGATCAGAAAGAAGTTTCTCAGAAAGCTTCTTTCACGTTTTGAACGGATGAAATTTCCTTTACAGCGTAGGCCTCAATGTGATCCAAAGAAGCCCTTCTCAGATTCCCAAAGACAGTGTTTGGACTGCTCCACGAAACATAAGTGTAACTCTGTGAGATGAATTCA
>NW_022144619.1:0-5600 GCF_007565055.1 Rhinopithecus roxellana
GAGGGAATGGAGGCGCACAGAAGGTGGGTTGGGTGGGCGAGCGAAAACAGAAGGGGGGGGAGGGCCACGCGGAGAAGGAAAGGGCAGCCGGCAAAACGGGAAAAAGCGGGCGGAAAACGGCGGGCGAGGCGAGAGGGGAGGGGCGCGCACAAGGAAAAAACGCGGGGCCGCAAGAAGAAGGGGGGCGAACAAGCGGGGCGGGGAGCGGCAAAGGAGGGGGGGGGGGGAGCCGAGGGGGGGGGGCCCAGGGGGAGAAAGGGGGAAAGACCGCACAGAAGAAAGAAAGAGGAAGCGGGCGGGAAACGGCAGGACAGGAGGGGGAAGCCGAAGCAAAGAAAAAACGGGACGAGGCAGGGAGCAGGGGGGGGAGCACAGGGGCGGGAAAGCGGCAGGAGGAGAGACGGCGAGCGCAAGGAACGGAACAGGGACAAGGGAAAGAGCCACAGAGGAAAACGAGAAAAGAAGCGGGCGGAGAAACGCGGGGGGGGAGGGAAGGCAGCGCAAAGAGGGCACGGAGGGGCGGGGCGGCGGGGAGCGGCCAGGAACACGGTAGGGGGAGGAGCGAGAAGGGGCGGCGGGGGAGCACAGGGAGGCATACCGGAGAAAGGAAATGGAGCGGCAACGGGAAGAACGGTCGAGAAACGGCTGTCGGAGCGGGGGCAGCGCACAGAGGGAAAACCGCGGCCGCAAGAAGAAAGGTGCCGAACACGCGTTGGCGGGGAACCGGCAAGTGAGATGGTGGAGCCGATGGGGCCCATGGGGAATAAAGAAAGAATCCGCACAGAAGAAAGAAAGAGGAACGGTAGGGGCGGAAACGGGACGGCATGCAAAGTGGAATCAACGCACAGAGGGCCGTTTCCGCAGTGAGCAGTGTGTTAGCACAGGTTCTGGAAATCTCAATGAGGAGACGTCATAGCGCAATGAACATACAAGTGACAAGGAAAGATACACAGATGAAAACTAGAAAGAAGCTTTCTGTGAAACGTTCTGGGGGAGGGGGAATCATCTCACAGAGTGACCTTATGATTTCGTGGAGCAGTCCGTAACAGCTGTCTTGGAGGATCTGAGAAGGGCTTCTTTGGATCACGATTGAGGGCCTAAACGCGGATAAGGAAATTTCAGCCGTTCAAAACGTGAAAGAAGCTTTCTGAAAACTTCTTTCCTGAGCTGTGAGTTCATCTCTCACAAAGAGTTACAACCTCTGCCTCAGAAAGCATTTGCTAACACGCGTTTTCGTGGAATCTGCAAAGTGATATTTGGGAGCCTATTGGGTCCCATGGTGTAAGAAAAGGAATATCCTCAACATAAGAACTAAAAGAGAAAGCTTTCTAAACGCATTGCCAAGTAAATGAATGGCAACTCCAGATTACACGTTTCTCTCATGATCAGTTTGTTAGCATCAGTTGTCTGAAATCTGCAATTAGATACTTCACATAGCGCAATGAACATTACAGTGGGACAAAGGATAATCCACAGATGAAAACTAGAAGAAGCGTTCTAAAAACTTCTTGGTGATGTGATGGAATTCATCTCACAAGAGTTACACTTATGTTTACGTGTAGCAGTCCATGAACACTGTCTTTGAGGATCTGACAGGGCTTCTTTGGATTCACTTGAGCCTACGCGATAAAGGAATTATCATTCATCCTTCAAAACGTGAAAGAGCTTTCTGGAAACTTTCTTCTGATCTGTGAGTTCATCTCACAGGAGTTACAACCTCTGCCTGCAAGAAGCAGTTTGTTGCTAACACCGTTTCTGGAATCTGGCAAAGTGATAGTTGGGAGCCTAATTGGGGCCCATGTGGATAAAGGAATATCCTCACTAATAAATAAAGAGAAAGCTTATCGGAGAAACGGATTGCCAAGTGTGAAGGCACTGCACAGAGTGACACGTTTCTCGTCAGGATCAGTTTGTTGAGCAACAGGTTTTCTGGAATCTGCAATGGATACTCATTAACGCAATGGAACTTAAAGTGCAAGGAAATATCCACAGAGAAACTAGCAAATAAGCTTTCTTTGAAACTTCTTGGTGATGTGTGAAGTCAATCTCACAGATTAACACTTAGGGTTCGTGGAGCATCCATTAACACTGTCTTTGGGAATCGAAAGGGCTTCTTTGGATCCGAGGCCTACGCTTGAGAAGGAAATTCATCCGTTCAAACGTGAAAAGGAAGCGTGCTGGAGAACTTTTTCTGAGCTGTGATCATCTCACAGGAGTTACAACCTCTTGCCTCAGAAGCGTTTTGCGAACACTCTTTCGGGGAATCGGCAAAGGGATTTGGGAGCCTATTTGGGCCCATGGGAGAAAGGAAATATCCTCACCATAAAACTAAAGAGAGCTGTCATGAGAAACTGAATTGCCAAGTGTGAATGCACTCACAGAGTTACACGTTTCTCTTCAGTGATCAGTTTGTTAGCACAGTTTCTGAATCTGCAATGAGATACTTCATAGCGCAATGAACATTACAGTGACAAAGGAAAATATCCACAGAATGAAACGAAAAGAGCGTCCGTAGAAACGTCTTGGTGATGTGTTATTCATCTCACAGAGTTCACTTAGGGTTCGTGAGCAGTCCATTAAAACTGTCCTTTGGGAATCTGAGAAGGGCTTCTTTGGATCACATTGAGGCCTACGCTGATAAAGGAAATTTCATCCGTTCAAAACGTGAAAGAAGCTTTCTGAGAACTTCTTTCTGATCTGTGAGTTCAGCTCACAGAGTTACAACCTCTGCCTCAAGAAGCAGTTTGCTAACACTCTTTTCGTGGAATCTGCAAAGTGATATTTGGGAGCCTATTGGGGCCCATGGTGATAAGGGAAATATCCTCACATAATAACTAAAGAGAAGCTTCTGAGAAACTGCATTGCCATGTGTGAATGCAACTCACAGAGTTACACGTTCTCTTCTGTGATCTGTTTGTTGCACATTTTCTGGAAATCTGCAATTAGATACTTCATAGCGCAATGAACATTACAGTGACAAAGGAATATCCACAGATGAAAACAAGAAGAAGCTTTCTTAGAAACTTCTTGGTGATGTGTGAATTCATCTCACAGAGTTACACTTATGTTTCGTGGAGCAGTCCATTAACACTGTCTTTGAGGAATCTGAGAAGGGCTTCTTTGGATCACATTGAGGCCTACGCTGATAAAGGAAATTTCATCCGTTCAAAACGTGAAAGAAGCTTTCTGAGAAACTTCTTTCTGATCTGTGAGTTCATCTCACAGAGTTACAACCTCTGCCTCAAGAAGCAGTTTGCTAACACTCTTTTCGTGGAATCTGCAAAGTGATTTTGGGAGCCTATTGGGGCCCATGGTGATAAGGAAATATCCTCACATAATAACTAAAGAGAAGCTTTCGAGAAACTGCCTTGCCATGTGTGAATGCAACTCACAGAGTTACACGTTTCTCTTCTGTGATCGTTTGTTTAGCACAGTTTTCTGGAATCTGCAATTAGATACTTCATAGCGCAATGAACATTACAGTGACAAAGGAAATATCCACAGATGAAAACAGAAAGAAGCTTTCTTAGAAACTTCTTGGTGATGTGTGAATTCATCTCACGAGTTACACTTATGTTTCGTGGAGCAGTCCATTAACACTGTCTTTGAGGAATCTGAGAAGGGCTTCTTTGGATCACATTGAGGCCTACGCTGATAAAGGAAATTCATCCGTTCAAAACGTGAAAGAAGCTTCTGAAAACTTCTTTCTGATCTGTGAGTTCATCTCACAGAGTTACAACCTCTGCCTCAAGAAGCAGTTTGCTAACACTCTTTTCGTGGAATCTGCAAAGTGATATTTGGAGCCTATTGGGGCCCATGGTGATAAGGGAATATCCTCACATAATAACTAAAGAGAAGCTTTCTGAGAAACTGCATTGCCATGTGTGAATGCAACTCACAGAGTTACACGTTTCTCTTCTGTGATCAGTTTGTTAGCACAGTTTTCTGGAAATCTGCAATTAGATACTTCATAGCGCAATGAACATTACAGTGACAAAGGAAATATCCACAGATGAAAACTAGAAAGAAGCTTTCTTAGAACTTTGGTGATGTGTGAATTCATCTACAGAGTTACACTTATGTTTCGTGGAGCAGTCCATTAACACTGTCTTTGAGGAATCTGAGAAGGCTTCTTTGATCACATTGAGGCCTACGCTGATAAAGGAAATTTCATCCGTTCAAACGTGAAAGAAGCTTTCTGAGAAACTTCTTTCTGATCTGTGAGTTCATCTCACAGAGTTACAACAACCTCTGCCTCAAGAAGCAGTTTGCTACACTCTTTCGTGGAATCTGCAAAGTGATATTTGGGAGCCTATTGGGGCCATGGTGATAAGGGAAATATCCTCACATAATAACTAAAGAGAAGCTTTCTGAGAACTACATTGCCATGTGTGAATCAACTCACAGAGTTACACGTTTCTCTTCTGATCTGTTTGTTAGCACAGTTTTCTGGAAATCTGCAATTATACTTCATAGCGCAATGAACATTACAGTGACAAAGGAAATCCACAGATGAAAACAGAAGAAGCTTTCTTAGAAACTTCTTGGTGATGTGTGAATTCATCTCACAGAGTTACACTTATGTTTCGTGGAGCAGTCCATTAACACTGTCTTGAGGAATCTGAGAAGGGCTTCTTTGGATCACATTGAGGCCTACGCTGATAAAGGAAATTTCATCCGTTCAAAACGTGAAAGAAGCTTTCTGAGAAACTTCTTTCTGATCTGTGAGTTCATCTCACAGAGTTACAACCTCTGCCTCAGAAGCAGTTTGCTAACACTCTTTTCGTGGAATCTGCAAAGTGATATTGGGAGCCTATTGGGGCCCATGGTGATAAGGAAATATCCTCACATAATAACTAAAGGAAGCTTTCTGAGAACTGCATTGCATGTGTGAATGCAACTCACAGAGTTACACGTTCTCTTCTGTGATCAGTTTTGTTAGCACAGTTTTCTGGAAATCTGCAATTAGATACTTCATAGCGCAATGAACATTACAGTGACAAAGGAAATATCCACAGATGAAAACAAGAAAGAAGCTTCTTAGAAACTTCTTGTGATGTGTGAATTCATCTCACAGAGTTACACTTATGTTTCGTGGAGCAGTCCATTAACACTGTCTTTGAGGAATCTGAGAAGGGCTTCTTTGGATCACATTGAGGCCTACGCTGATAAAGGAATTCATCCGTTCAAAACGTGAAAGAAGCTTTCTGAGAAACTTCTTTCTGATCTGTGAGTTCATCTCACAGAGTTACAACCTCTGCCTCAAGAAGCAGTTTGCTAACACTCTTTTCGTGGAATCTGCAAAGTGATATTTGGGAGCCTATTGGGGCCCATGGTGATAAAGGAAATCCTCACATAATAACTAAAGAGAAGCTTTCTGAGAAACTGCATTGCCATGTGTGAAGCAACTCACAGAGTTACACGTTCTCTTCTGTGATCTGTTTGTTAGCACAGTTTTCTGGAAATCTGCAATTAGATACTTCATAGCGCAATGAACATTACAGTGACAAAGGAAATATCCACAGATGAAAACTAGAAAGAAGCTTTCTTAGAAACTTCTTGGTGATGTGTGAATTCATCTCACAGAGTTACACTTATGT
>NW_022144620.1:0-5192 GCF_007565055.1 Rhinopithecus roxellana
TTTCGTGATCTGCAAAGTGATATTTGGGAGCCTATTGGGGCCCATGGTGATAAAGGAAATACTCACATAATAACTAAAGAGAAGCTTTCTGAGAAACTGCATTGCCAGTGTGAATGCAACTCACAGAGTTACACGTTTCTCTTCAGTGATCAGTTTGTTAGCACAGTTTTCTGGAAATCTGCAATAGATACTTCATAGCGCAATGAACATTACAGTGACAAAGGAAATATCCACAGATGAAAACTAGAAAGAAGCTTTCTTAAACTTCTTGGTGATGTGTGAATTCATCTCACAGAGTTACACTTATGTTTTCGTGGAGCAGTCCATTAACACTGTCTTTGAGGAATCTGAGAAGGGCTTCTTTGGATCACATTGAGGCCTACGCTGATAAAGGAAATTTCATCCGTTCAAAACGTGAAGAAGCTTTCTGAGAAACTTCTTTCTATCTGTGAGTTCATCTCACAGAGTTACAACCTCTGCCTCAAGAAGCAGTTTGCTAACACTCTTTTCGTGGAATCTGCAAAGTGATATTTGGGAGCCTATTGGGGCCCATGGTGATAAAGGAAATATCCTCACATAATAACTAAAGAGAAGCTTTCTGAGAAACTGCATTGCCAAGTGTGAATGCAACTCACAGAGTTACACGTTTCTCTTCAGTGATCAGTTTGTTAGCACAGTTTTCTGGAAATCTGCAATTAGATACTTCATAGCGCAATGAACATTACAGTGACAAAGGAAATATCCACAGATGAAAACTAGAAAGAAGCTTTCTTAGAAACTTCTTGGTGATGTGTAATTCATCTCACAGAGTTACACTTATGTTTCGTGGAGCAGTCCATTAACACTGTCTTTGAGGAATCTGAGAAGGGCTTCTTGGATCACATTAGGCCTACGCTGATAAAGGAAATTTCATCCGTTCAAAACGTGAAAGAAGCTTTCTGAGAAACTTCTTTCTGATCTGTGAGTTCATCTCACAGAGTTACAACCTCTGCCTCAAGAAGCAGTTTGCTAACACTCTTTCGTGGAATCTGCAAAGTGATATTTGGGGCCTATTGGGGCCCATGGTGATAAAGGAAAATCCTCACATAATAACTAAAGAGAAGCTTTCTGAGAAACTGCATTGCCAAGTGTGAATGCAACTCACAGAGTTACACGTTTCTCTTCAGTGATCAGTTTGTTAGCACAGTTTTCTGGAAATCTGCAATTAGATACTTCATAGCGCAATGAACATTACAGTGACAAAGGAAATATCCACAGATGAAAACTAGAAAGAAGCTTTCTTAGAAACTTCTTGGTGATGTGTGAATTCATCTCACAGAGTTACACTTATGTTTCGTGGAGCAGTCCATTAACACTGTCTTTGAGGAATCTGAGAAGGGCTTCTTTGGATCACATTGAGGCCTACGCTGATAAAGGAAATTTCATCCGTTCAAAACGTGAAAGAAGCTTTCTGAAAACTTCTTTCTGATCTGTGAGTTCATCTCACAGAGTTACAACCTCTGCCTCAAGAAGCAGTTTGCTAACACTCTTTTCGTGGAATCTGCAAAGTGATATTGGGAGCCTATTGGGGCCCATGGTGATAAAGGAAATACCTCACATAATAACTAAAGAGAAGCTTTCTGAGAAAACTGCATTGCCAAGTGTGAATGCAACTCACAGAGTTACACGTTTCTCTTCAGTGATCAGTTTGTTAGCACAGTTTTCTGGAAATCTGCAATAGATACTTCATAGCGCAATGAACATTACAGTGACAAAGGAAATATCCACAGATGAAAACTAGAAAGAAGCTTTCTTGAAACTTCTTGGTGATGTGTGAATTCATCTCACAGAGTTACACTTATGTTTCGTGGAGCAGTCCATTAACACTGTCTTTGAGGAATCTGAGAAGGGCTTCTTTGGATCACATTGAGGCCTACGCTGATAAAGGAAATTTCATCCGTTCAAAACGTGAAAGAAGCTTTCTGAGAAACTTCTTTCTGATCTGTGAGTTCATCTCACAGAGTTACAACCTCTGCCTCAAGAAGCAGTTTGCTAACACTCTTTTTGTGGGATCTGCAAAGTGATATTTGGGAGCCTATTGGGGCCCATGGTGATAAAGGAAATATCCTCACATAAAAGCTAAAAGAAGCTTTCTGAGAAACTGCATTGCCAAGTGTGAATGCAACTCACAGAGTTACACGTTTCTCTTCGTGATCAGTTTGTTAGCACAGTTTTCTGGAAATCTGCAATTAGATACTTCATCGCAATGAACATTACAGTGACAAAGGAAATATCCACAGATGAAAACTAGAAAGAAGCTTTCTTAGAAACTTCTTGGTGATGTGTGAATTCATCTCACGAGTTACACTTATGTTTCGTGGAGCAGTCCATTAACACTGTCTTGAGGAATCTGAGAAGGGCTTCTTTGGATCACATTGAGGCCTACGCTGATAAAGGAAATTTCATCCGTTCAAAACGTGAAAGAAGCTTTCTGAGAACTTCTTTCTCGATCTGTGAGTTCATCTCACAGAGTTACAACCTCTGCCTCAAGAAGCAGTTTGCTAACACTCTTTTCGTGGAATCTGCAAAGTGATATTTGGGAGCCTATTGGGGCCCATGGTGATAAAGGAAATACCTCACATAATAACTAAAGAGAAGCTTTCTGAGAAACTGCATTGCCAAGTGTGAATGCAACTCACAGAGTTACACGTTTCTCTTCAGTGATCAGTTTGTTAGCACAGTTTTGGAAATCTGCAATTAGATACTTCATAGCGCAATGAACATTACAGTGACAAAGGAAATATCCACAGATGAAAACTAGAAAGAAGCTTTCTTAGAAACTTCTTGGTGATGTGTGAATTCATCTCACAGAGTTACACTTATGTTCGTGGAGCAGTCCATTAACACTGTCTTTGAGGAATCTGAGAAGGGCTTCTTTGGATCACATTGAGGCCTACGCTGATAAGGAAATTTCATCCGTTCAAAACGTGAAAGAAGCTTTCTGAGAAACTTCTTTCTGATCTGTGAGTTCATCTCACAGAGTTACAACTCTGCCTCAAGAAGCAGTTTGCTAACACTCTTTTCGTGGAATCTGCAAAGTGATATTTGGGAGCCTATGGGGCCCATGGTGATAAAGGAAATACCTCACATAATAACTAAAGAGAAGCTTTCTGAGAAACTGCATTGCCAGTGTGAATGCAACTCACAGAGTTACACGTTTCTCTTCAGTGATCAGTTTGTTAGCACAGTTTTCTGGAAATCTGCAATGAAACTGCATTGCCAAGTGTGAATGCAACTCACAGAGTTACACGTTCTCTTCAGTGATCAGTTGTTAGCACAGTTTTCTGGAAATCTGCAATTAATACTTCATAGCGCAATGAACATTACAGTGACAAAGGAAATATCCACAGAAAAACTAGAAAGAAGCTTTCTTAGAAACTTTGTGATGTTGAATTCATCTCGCAGAGTTACACTTATGTTTCGTGGAGCAGTCCATTAACACGTCTTGAGGAATCTGAGAAGGGCTTCTTTGGATCACATTGAGGCCTACGCTGATAAAGGAAATTTCATCCGTTCAAAACGTGAAGAAGCTTTCTGAGAAACTTCTTTCTGATCTGTGAGTTCATCTCACAGAGTTACAACCTCTGCCTCAAGAAGCAGTTTGCTAACACTCTTTTCGTGGGAATCTGCAAAGTGATATTTGGGCCTATTGGGGCCCATGGTGATAAAGGAAATATCCTCACATAATAACTAAAGAGAAGCTTTCTGAGAAACGCATTGCCAAGTGTGAATGCAACTCACAGAGTTACACGTTTCTTTCGGTGATCAGATTTGTTAGCACAGTTTCTGGAAATCTGCAATTAGATACTTCACAGCGCAATGAACATTACAGTGACAAAGGAAATATCCACAGATGAAAACTAGAAAGACGCTTTCTTAGAAACTTCTTGGTGATGTGTGAATTCATCTCGCAGAGTTACACTTATGTTTCGTGGAGCAGTCCTTAACACTGTCTTTGAGGAACTGAGAAGGGCTTCTTTGGATCACATTGAGGCCTACGCTGATAAAGGAAATTTCATCCGTTCAAAACGTGAAAGAGCTTTCTGAGAAACTTCTTCTGATCTGTGAGTTCATCTCACAGAGTTACAACCTCGCTCAAGAAGCAGTTTGCTAACACTCTTTTCGTGGAATCTGCAAAGTGATATTTGGGAGCCTATTGGGCCCATGGTGATAAGGAAATATCCTCACATAATAACTAAAGAGAAGCTTTCTGAGAAACTGCATTGCCAAGTGTGAATGCAACTCACAGAGTTACACGTTTCTCTTCAGTGATCAGTTTGTTAGCACAGTTTTCTGGAATCTGCAATGAGATACTTCACAGCGCAAGAAACATTACAGTGACAAAGGAAATATCCACAGATGAAAACTAGAAAGAAGCTTTCTTAGAACTTCTTGGTGATGTGTGAATTCATCTCACAGAGTTCCACTTATGTTTCGTGGAAGCAGTCCATTAACACTGTCTTTGAGGAATCTGAGAAGGGCTTCTTTGGATCACATGAGGCCTACGCTGATAAGGAAATTTCATCCGTTCAAAACGTGAAAGAAGCTTTCTGAGAAACTTCTTTCTGATCTGTGAGTTCATCTCACAGAGTTACAACCTCTGCCTCAAGAAGCAGTTTGCTAACACTCTTTTCGTGGAATCTGCAAAGTGATATTTGGGAGCCTATTGGGGCCCATGGTGATAAAGGAAATATCCTCACATAATAACTAAAGAGAAGCTTTCTGAGAAACTGCATTGCCAAGTGTGAATGCAACTCACAGAGTTACACGTTTCTCGTGATCAGTTTGTTAGCACAGTTTTCTGGAAATCTGCAATTAGATACTTCACAGCGCAATGAACATTACAGTGACAAGGAAATATCCACAGATGAAAACTAGAAAGAAGCTTTCTTAGAACTTCTTGGTGATGTGAATCATCTCGCAGAGTTACACTTATGTTTCGTGGAGCAGTCCATTAACACTGTCTTTGGGAATCTGAGAAGGGCTTTTGGATCACATTGAGGCCTACGCTGATAAAGGAAATTTCATCCGTTCAAACGTGAAAGAAGCTTTCTGAGAAACTTCTTCTGATCTGTGAGTTCATCTACAGAGTTACACACCCTGCCTCAAGAAGCAGTTTGCTAAACTCTTTTCGTGGAATCTGCAAAGTGATA
>NW_022144621.1:0-44670 GCF_007565055.1 Rhinopithecus roxellana
GTGTGAATGCAACTCACAGAGTTACACGTTTCTCTTCAGTGATCAGTTTGTTAGCACAGTTTTCTGGAAATCTGCAATTAGATACTTCATAGCGCAATGAACATTACAGTGACAAAGGAAATATCCACAGATGAAAACTAGAAAGAAGCTTTCTTAGAAACTTCTTGGTGATGTGTGAAATTCATCTCACAGATGTCACACTTATTTTCGTGGAGCCGTCCATTAACAACTGTCTTTGAGGAATCTGAGAAGGGCTTCTTTGGATAACAGTGAAGGCCTACCGCTGATTAATGAATGTCACTTCCGTTCAAAAACGTGAAAGAAAGCTTTCTGAGAAACTTTCTTTCTGATCTGTGAGTTCATCTCACAGAGTTACAACCTCTGCCTCAAGAAGCAGTTTGCTAACACTCTTTTCGTGAATCTGCAAGTATATTTGGGAGCCTATTGGGGCCCATGGTGATAAAGGAAATATCCTCACATAATAACTAAGAGAAGCTTTCTGAGAAACTGCATTGCCAAGTGTGAATGCAACTCACAGAGTTACACGTTTCTCTTCAGTGATCAGTTTGTTAGCACAGTTTTCTGGAAATCTGCAATTAGATACTTCATAGCGCAATGAACATTACAGTGACAAAGGAAATATCCACAGATGAAAACTAGAAAGAAGCTTTCTTAGAAACTTCTTGGTGATGTGTGAATTCATCTCACAGAGTTACACTTATGTTTCGTGGAGCAGTCCATTAACACTGTCTTTGAGGAATCTGAGAAGGGCTTCTTTGGATCACATTGAGGCCTACGCTGATAAAGGAAATTTCATCCGTTCAAAACGTGAAAGAAGCTTTCTGAAAAACTTCTTTCTGATCTGTGAGTTCATCTCACAGAGTTACAAAACCTGCCTCAAGAAGCAGTTTGCTAACACTCTTTTCGTGGAATCTGCAAAGTGATATTTGGGAGCCTATTGGGGCCCATGGTGATAAAGGAAATATCCTCACATAATAACTAAAGAGAAGCTTTCTGAGAAACTGCATTGCCATGTGTGAATGCAACTCACAGAGTTACGCCAGTGTTTTTTGGAGCCGTTTCTTAGGGCTGTTTCCGTGGATTCTGAGAAGTGATATTTCAGATAGCTTTGAAGAATAGAAGGAGAAAGGATATATCCTTCAAGAGAAAGCGGAACCAAGCTTTCTGAGAAACTGCTTTGTGATATGTGAATTCATTTCACAGTGTTCTATCACCCTTTCTCGGGGGAGTTTCCTAGCACTCATTTTGAGGAATCTCAGATGTGATGTCTTGGATATCGTTGAATCGCATGCTGAATAAGGAACTCTCCTCAGAGAAACCTGCAGAGAAGCCTTCTCAAAAACTTCTTTGTTGTGGGTGAATTCAGCCCACAGATGTCCATCATTGTTTCCACTGAGAAACTTGCTAGCAGAATTTTCGCAGAATCTGCAATAGGACACACGGTGGCGCTCCAAGACCACAAATAACCCTGTCTCACTAAAGAAAGAAGCTTTCTGAGAAACCGCTTTGTGATGTGTGAATTCAACTCACTAAGTTGCAGCTGTATGTCGTGGGGCCGTGGCCTAGGCCTATTTGTGTGGAATCTGAGAACAGATATTCCCGATCCCTTTGAAAACAATGGGGCCAATGGAAACATCTTCCAATAAAAATGAGAAAGAAGCTTTCTGAGAAACTTCGTTCTGATCTGTGAGTTCATCTCACAGAGTTACAACCTCTGCCTCAAGAAGCAGTTTGCTAACACTCTTTTCGTGGAATCTGCAAAGTGATATTTGGGAGCCTATTAGGGCCCATGGTGATAAAGGAAATAGCCTCACATACTAACTAAAGAGAAGCTTTCTGAGAAACTGCATTGCCAAGTGTGAATGCAACTCACAGAGTTACACGTTTCTCTTCAGTGATCAGTTTGTTAGCACAGTTTTCTGGAAATCTGCAATTAGATACTTCATAGCGTAATGAACATTACAGTGACAAAGGAAATATCCACAGATGAAAACTAGAAAGAAGCTTTCTTAGAAACTTCTTGGTGATGTGTGAATTCATCTCACAGAGTTACACTTATGTTTCGTGGAGCAGTCCATTAACACTGTCTTTGAGGAATCTGAGAAGGGCTTCTTTGGATCACATTGAGGCCTAGGCTGATAAAGGAAATTTCATCCGTTCAAAACGTGAAAGAAGCTTTCTGAGAAACTTCTTTCTGATCTGTGAGTTCATCTCACAGAGTTACAACCTCTGCCTCAAGAAGCAGTTTGCTAACACTCTTTTCGTGGAATCTGCAAAGTGATATTTGGGAGCCTATTGGGGCCCATGGTGATAAAGGAAATATCCTCACATAATAACTAAAGAGAAGCTTTCTGAGAAACTGCATTGCCAAGTATGAATGCAACTCACAGAGTTACACGTTTCTCTTCAGTGATCAGTTTGTTAGCACAGTTTTCTGGAAATCTGCAATTAGATACTTCATAGCGCAATGAACATTACAGTGACAAAGGAAATATCCACAGATGAAAACTAGAAAGAAGCTTTCTTAGAAACTTCTTGGTGATGTGTGAATTCATCTCACAGAGTTACACTTATGTTTCGTGGAGCAGTCCATTAACACTGTCTTTGAGGAATCTGAGAAGGGCTTCTTTGGATCACATTGAGGCCTACGCTGATAAAGGAAATTTCATCCGTTCAAAACGTGAAAGAAGCTTTCTGAGAAACTTCTTTCTCATCTGTGAGTTCATCTCACAGAGTTACAACCTCTGCCTCAAGAAGCAGTTTGCTAACACTCTTTTCGTGGAATCTGCAAAGTGATATTTGGGAGCCTATTGGGGCCCATGGTGATAAAGGAAATATCCTCACATAATAACTAAAGAGAAGCTTTCTGAGAAACTGCATTGCCAAGAGTGAATGCAACTCACAGAGTTACACGTTTCTCTTCAGTGATCAGTTTGTTAGCACAGTTTTCTGGAAATCTGCAATTAGATACTTCATAGCGCAATGAACATTACAGTGACAAAGGAAATATCCACAGATGAAAACTAGAAAGAAGCTTTCTTAGAAACTTCTTGGTGATGTGTGAATTCATCTCACAGAGTTACACTTATGTTTCGTGGAGCAGTCCATTAACACTGTCTTTGAGGAATCTGAGAAGGGCTTCTTTGGATCACATTGAGGCCTACGCTGATAAAGGAAATTTCATCCGTTCAAAACGTGAAAGAAGCTTTCTGAGAAACTTCTTTCTGATCTGTGAGTTCATCTCACAGAGTTACAACCTCTGCCTCAAGAAGCAGTTTGCTAACACTCTTTTCGTGGAATCTGCAAAGTGATATTTGGGAGCCTATTGGGGCCCATGGTGATAAAGGAAATATCCTCACATAATAACTAAAGAGAAGCTTTCTGAGAAACTGCATTGCCAAGTGTGAATGCAACTCACAGAGTGACACGTTTCTCTTCAGTGATCAGTTTGTTAGCACAGTTTTCTGGAAATCTGCAATGAGATACTTCATAGCGCAATGAACATTACAGTGACAAAGGAAATATCCACAGATGAAAACTAGAAAGAAGCTTTCTTTGAAACTTCTTGGTGATGTGTGAATTCATCTCACAGAGTTACACTTATGTTTCGTGGAGCAGTCCATTAACACTGTCTTTGAGGAATCTGAGAAGGGCTTCTTTGGATCACATTGAGGCCTACGCTGATAAAGGAAATTTCATCCGTTCAAAACGTGAAAGAAGCTTTCTGAGAAACTTCTTTCTGATCTGTGAGTTCATCTCACAGAGTTACAACCTCTGCCTCAAGAAGCAGTTTGCTAACACTCTTTTCGTGGAATCTGCAAAGTGATATTTGGGAGCCTATTGGGGCCCATGGTGATAAAGGAAATATCCTCACATAATAACTAAAGAGAAGCTTTCTGAGAAACTGCATTGCCAAGTGTGAATGCAACTCACAGAGTTACACGTTTCTCTTCAGTGATCAGTTTGTTAGCACAGTTTTCTGGAAATCTGCAATGAGATACTTCATAGCGCAATGAACATTACAGTGACAAAGGAAATATCCACAGATGAAAACTAGAAAGAAGCTTTCTTAGAAACTTCTTGGTGATGTGTGAATTCATCTCACAGAGTTACACTTATGTTTCGTGGAGCAGTCCATTAACACTGTCTTTGAGGAATCTGAGAAGGGCTTCTTTGGATCACATTGAGGCCTACGCTGATAAAGGAAATTTCATCCGTTCAAAACGTGAAAGAAGCTTTCTGAGAAACTTCTTTCTGATCTGTGAGTTCATCTCACAGAGTTACAACCTCTGCCTCAAGAAGCAGTTTGCTAACACTCTTTTCGTGGAATCTGCAAAGTGATATTTGGGAGCCTATTGGGGCCCATGGTGATAAAGGAAATATCCTCACATAATAACTAAAGAGAAGCTTTCTGAGAAACTGCATTGCCAAGTGTGAATGCAACTCACAGAGTTACACGTTTCTCTTCAGTGATCAGTTTGTTAGCACAGTTTTCTGGAAATCTGCAATTAGATACTTCATAGCGCAATGAACATTACAGTGACAAAGGAAATATCCACAGATGAAAACTAGAAAGAAGCTTTCTTAGAAACTTCTTGGTGATGTGTGAATTCATCTCACAGAGTTACACTTATGTTTCGTGGAGCAGTCCATTAACACTGTCTTTGAGGAATCTGAGAAGGGCTTCTTTGGATCACATTGAGGCCTACGCTGATAAAGGAAATTTCATCCGTTCAAAACGTGAAAGAAGCTTTCTGAAAAACTTCTTTCTGATCTGTGAGTTCATCTCACAGAGTTACAACCTCTGCCTCAAGAAGCAGTTTGCTAACACTCTTTTCGTGGAATCTGCAAAGTGATATTTGGGAGCCTATTGGGGCCCATGGTGATAAAGGAAATAGCCTCACATAATAACTAAAGAGAAGCTTTCTGAGAAACTGCATTGCCAAGTGTGAATGCAACTCACAGAGTTACACGTTTCTCTTCAGTGATCAGTTTGTTAGCACAGTTTTCTGGAAATCTGCAATTAGATACTTCATAGCGCAATGAACATTACAGTGACAAAGGAAATATCCACAGATGAAAACTAGAAAGAAGCTTTCTTAGAAACTTCTTGGTGATGTGTGAATTCATCTCACAGAGTTACACTTATGTTTCGTGGAGCAGTCCATTAACACTGTCTTTGAGGAATCTGAGAAGGGCTTCTTTGGATCACATTGAGGCCTACGCTGATAAAGGAAATTTCATCCGTTCAAAACGTGAAAGAAGCTTTCTGAAAAACTTCTTTCTGATCTGTGAGTTCATCTCACAGAGTTACAACCTCTGCCTCAAGAAGCAGTTTGCTAACACTCTTTTCGTGGAATCTGCAAAGTGATATTTGGGAGCCTATTGGGGCCCATGGTGATAAAGGAAATATCCTCACATAATAACTAAAGAGAAGCTTTCTGAGAAACTGCATTGCCATGTGTGAATGCAACTCACAGAGTTACGCCAGTGTTTTTTGGAGCCGTTTCTTAGGGCTGTTTCCGTGGATTCTGAGAAGTGATATTTCAGATAGCTTTGAAGAATAGAAGGAGAAAGGATATATCCTTCAAGAGAAAGCGGAACCAAGCTTTCTGAGAAACTGCTTTGTGATATGTGAATTCATTTCACAGTGTTCTATCACCCTTTCTCGGGGGAGTTTCCTAGCACTCATTTGAGGAATCTCAGATGTGATGTCTTGGATATCGTTGAATCGCATGCTGAATAAGGAACTCTCCTCAGAGAAACCTGCAGAGAAGCCTTCTCAAAAACTTCTTTGTTGTGGGTGAATTCAGCCCACAGATGTCCATCATTGTTTCCACTGAGAAACTTGCTAGCAGAATTTTCGCAGAATCTGCAATAGGACACACGGTGGCGCTCCAAGACCACAAATAACCCTGTCTTACTAAAGAAAGAAGCTTTCTGAGAAACCGCTTTGTGATGTGTGAATTCAACTCACTAAGTTGCAGCTGTATGTCGTGGGGCCGTGGCCTAGGCCTATTTGTGTGGAATCTGAGAACAGATATTCCCGATCCCTTTGAAAACAATGGGGCCAATGGAAACATCTTCCAATAAAAATGAGAAAGAAGCTTTCTGAGAAACTTCGTTCTGATCTGTGAGTTCATCTCACAGAGTTACAACCTCTGCCTCAAGAAGCAGTTTGCTAACACTCTTTTCGTGGAATCTGCAAAGTGATATTTGGGAGCCTATTAGGGCCCATGGTGATAAAGGAAATAGCCTCACATACTAACTAAAGAGAAGCTTTCTGAGAAACTGCATTGCCAAGTGTGAATGCAACTCACAGAGTTACACGTTTCTCTTCAGTGATCAGTTTGTTAGCACAGTTTTCTGGAAATCTGCAATTAGATACTTCATAGCGTAATGAACATTACAGTGACAAAGGAAATATCCACAGATGAAAACTAGAAAGAAGCTTTCTTAGAAACTTCTTGGTGATGTGTGAATTCATCTCACAGAGTTACACTTATGTTTCGTGGAGCAGTCCATTAACACTGTCTTTGAGGAATCTGAGAAGGGCTTCTTTGGATCACATTGAGGCCTAGGCTGATAAAGGAAATTTCATCCGTTCAAAACGTGAAAGAAGCTTTCTGAGAAACTTCTTTCTGATCTGTGAGTTCATCTCACAGAGTTACAACCTCTGCCTCAAGAAGCAGTTTGCTAACACTCTTTTCGTGGAATCTGCAAAGTGATATTTGGGAGCCTATTGGGGCCCATGGTGATAAAGGAAATATCCTCACATAATAACTAAAGAGAAGCTTTCTGAGAAACTGCATTGCCAAGTATGAATGCAACTCACAGAGTTACACGTTTCTCTTCAGTGATCAGTTTGTTAGCACAGTTTTCTGGAAATCTGCAATTAGATACTTCATAGCGCAATGAACATTACAGTGACAAAGGAAATATCCACAGATGAAAACTAGAAAGAAGCTTTCTTAGAAACTTCTTGGTGATGTGTGAATTCATCTCACAGAGTTACACTTATGTTTCGTGGAGCAGTCCATTAACACTGTCTTTGAGGAATCTGAGAAGGGCTTCTTTGGATCACATTGAGGCCTACGCTGATAAAGGAAATTTCATCCGTTCAAAACGTGAAAGAAGCTTTCTGAGAAACTTCTTTCTGATCTGTGAGTTCATCTCACAGAGTTACAACCTCTGCCTCAAGAAGCAGTTTGCTAACACTCTTTTCGTGGAATCTGCAAAGTGATATTTGGGAGCCTATTGGGGCCCATGGTGATAAAGGAAATATCCTCACATAATAACTAAAGAGAAGCTTTCTGAGAAACTGCATTGCCAAGTATGAATGCAACTCACAGAGTTACACGTTTCTCTTCAGTGATCAGTTTGTTAGCACAGTTTTCTGGAAATCTGCAATTAGATACTTCATAGCGCAATGAACATTACAGTGACAAAGGAAATATCCACAGATGAAAACTAGAAAGAAGCTTTCTTAGAAACTTCTTGGTGATGTGTGAATTCATCTCACAGAGTTACACTTATGTTTCGTGGAGCAGTCCATTAACACTGTCTTTGAGGAATCTGAGAAGGGCTTCTTTGGATCACATTGAGGCCTACGCTGATAAAGGAAATTTCATCCGTTCAAAACGTGAAAGAAGCTTTCTGAGAAACTTCTTTCTGATCTGTGAGTTCATCTCACAGAGTTACAACCTCTGCCTCAAGAAGCAGTTTGCTAACACTCTTTTCGTGGAATCTGCAAAGTGATATTTGGGAGCCTATTGGGGCCCATGGTGATAAAGGAAATATCCTCACATAATAACTAAAGAGAAGCTTTCTGAGAAACTGCATTGCCAAGTGTGAATGCAACTCACAGAGTGACACGTTTCTCTTCAGTGATCAGTTTGTTAGCACAGTTTTCTGGAAATCTGCAATGAGATACTTCATAGCGCAATGAACATTACAGTGACAAAGGAAATATCCACAGATGAAAACTAGAAAGAAGCTTTCTTTGAAACTTCTTGGTGATGTGTGAATTCATCTCACAGAGTTACACTTATGTTTCGTGGAGCAGTCCATTAACACTGTCTTTGAGGAATCTGAGAAGGGCTTCTTTGGATCACATTGAGGCCTACGCTGATAAAGGAAATTTCATCCGTTCAAAACGTGAAAGAAGCTTTCTGAGAAACTTCTTTCTGATCTGTGAGTTCATCTCACAGAGTTACAACCTCTGCCTCAAGAAGCAGTTTGCTAACACTCTTTTCGTGGAATCTGCAAAGTGATATTTGGGAGCCTATTGGGGCCCATGGTGATAAAGGAAATATCCTCACATAATAACTAAAGAGAAGCTTTCTGAGAAACTGCATTGCCAAGTGTGAATGCAACTCACAGAGTTACACGTTTCTCTTCAGTGATCAGTTTGTTAGCACAGTTTTCTGGAAATCTGCAATGAGATACTTCATAGCGCAATGAACATTACAGTGACAAAGGAAATATCCACAGATGAAAACTAGAAAGAAGCTTTCTTAGAAACTTCTTGGTGATGTGTGAATTCATCTCACAGAGTTACACTTATGTTTCGTGGAGCAGTCCATTAACACTGTCTTTGAGGAATCTGAGAAGGGCTTCTTTGGATCACATTGAGGCCTACGCTGATAAAGGAAATTTCATCCGTTCAAAACGTGAAAGAAGCTTTCTGAGAAACTTCTTTCTGATCTGTGAGTTCATCTCACAGAGTTACAACCTCTGCCTCAAGAAGCAGTTTGCTAACACTCTTTTCGTGGAATCTGCAAAGTGATATTTGGGAGCCTATTGGGGCCCATGGTGATAAAGGAAATATCCTCACATAATAACTAAAGAGAAGCTTTCTGAGAAACTGCATTGCCAAGTGTGAATGCAACTCACAGAGTTACACGTTTCTCTTCAGTGATCAGTTTGTTAGCACAGTTTTCTGGAAATCTGCAATGAGATACTTCATAGCGCAATGAACATTACAGTGACAAAGGAAATATCCACAGATGAAAACTAGAAAGAAGCTTTCTTAGAAACTTCTTGGTGATGTGTGAATTCATCTCACAGAGTTACACTTATGTTTCGTGGAGCAGTCCATTAACACTGTCTTTGAGGAATCTGAGAAGGGCTTCTTTGGATCACATTGAGGCCTACGCTGATAAAGGAAATTTCATCCGTTCAAAACGTGAAAGAAGCTTTCTGAGAAACTTCTTTCTGATCTGTGAGTTCATCTCACAGAGTTACAACCTCTGCCTCAAGAAGCAGTTTGCTAACACTCTTTTCGTGGAATCTGCAAAGTGATATTTGGGAGCCTATTGGGGCCCATGGTGATAAAGGAAATATCCTCACATAATAACTAAAGAGAAGCTTTCTGAGAAACTGCATTGCCAAGTGTGAATGCAACTCACAGAGTTACACGTTTCTCTTCAGTGATCAGTTTGTTAGCACAGTTTTCTGGAAATCTGCAATGAGATACTTCATAGCGCAATGAACATTACAGTGACAAAGGAAATATCCACAGATGAAAACTAGAAAGAAGCTTTCTTAGAAACTTCTTGGTGATGTGTGAATTCATCTCACAGAGTTACACTTATGTTTCGTGGAGCAGTCCATTAACACTGTCTTTGAGGAATCTGAGAAGGGCTTCTTTGGATCACATTGAGGCCTACGCTGATAAAGGAAATTTCATCCGTTCAAAACGTGAAAGAAGCTTTCTGAGAAACTTCTTTCTCATCTGTGAGTTCATCTCACAGAGTTACAACCTCTGCCTCAAGAAGCAGTTTGCTAACACTCTTTTCGTGGAATCTGCAAAGTGATATTTGGGAGCCTATTGGGGCCCATGGTGATAAAGGAAATATCCTCACATAATAACTAAAGAGAAGCTTTCTGAGAAACTGCATTGCCAAGTGTGAATGCAACTCACAGAGTGACACGTTTCTCTTCAGTGATCAGTTTGTTAGCACAGTTTTCTGGAAATCTGCAATGAGATACTTCATAGCGCAATGAACATTACAGTGACAAAGGAAATATCCACAGATGAAAACTAGAAAGAAGCTTTCTTAGAAACTTCTTGGTGATGTGTGAATTCATCTCACAGAGTTACACTTATGTTTCGTGGAGCAGTCCATTAACACTGTCTTTGAGGAATCTGAGAAGGGCTTCTTTGGATCACATTGAGGCCTACGCTGATAAAGGAAATTTCATCCGTTCAAAACGTGAAAGAAGCTTTCTGAGAAACTTCTTTCTGATCTGTGAGTTCATCTCACAGAGTTACAACCTCTGCCTCAAGAAGCAGTTTGCTAACACTCTTTTCGTGGAATCTGCAAAGTGATATTTGGGAGCCTATTGGGGCCCATGGTGATAAAGGAAATATCCTCACATAATAACTAAAGAGAAGCTTTCTGAGAAACTGCATTGCCAAGTGTGAATGCAACTCACAGAGTTACACGTTTCTCTTCAGTGATCAGTTTGTTAGCACAGTTTTCTGGAAATCTGCAATGAGATACTTCATAGCGCAATGAACATTACAGTGACAAAGGAAATATCCACAGATGAAAACTAGAAAGAAGCTTTCTTAGAAACTTCTTGGTGATGTGTGAATTCATCTCACAGAGTTACACTTATGTTTCGTGGAGCAGTCCATTAACACTGTCTTTGAGGAATCTGAGAAGGGCTTCTTTGGATCACATTGAGGCCTACGCTGATAAAGGAAATTTCATCCGTTCAAAACGTGAAAGAAGCTTTCTGAGAAACTTCTTTCTGATCTGTGAGTTCATCTCACAGAGTTACAACCTCTGCCTCAAGAAGCAGTTTGCTAACACTCTTTTCGTGGAATCTGCAAAGTGATATTTGGGAGCCTATTGGGGCCCATGGTGATAAAGGAAATATCCTCACATAATAACTAAAGAGAAGCTTTCTGAGAAACTGCATTGCCAAGTGTGAATGCAACTCACAGAGTGACACGTTTCTCTTCAGTGATCAGTTTGTTAGCACAGTTTTCTGGAAATCTGCAATGAGATACTTCATAGCGCAATGAACATTACAGTGACAAAGGAAATATCCACAGATGAAAACTAGAAAGAAGCTTTCTTAGAAACTTCTTGGTGATGTGTGAATTCATCTCACAGAGTTACACTTATGTTTCGTGGAGCAGTCCATTAACACTGTCTTTGAGGAATCTGAGAAGGGCTTCTTTGGATCACATTGAGGCCTACGCTGATAAAGGAAATTTCATCCGTTCAAAACGTGAAAGAAGCTTTCTGAGAAACTTCTTTCTGATCTGTGAGTTCATCTCACAGAGTTACAACCTCTGCCTCAAGAAGCAGTTTGCTAACACTCTTTTCGTGGAATCTGCAAAGTGATATTTGGGAGCCTATTGGGGCCCATGGTGATAAAGGAAATAGCCTCACATAATAACTAAAGAGAAGCTTTCTGAGAAACTGCATTGCCAAGTGTGAATGCAACTCACAGAGTTACACGTTTCTCTTCAGTGATCAGTTTGTTAGCACAGTTTTCTGGAAATCTGCAATTAGATACTTCATAGCGCAATGAACATTACAGTGACAAAGGAAATATCCACAGATGAAAACTAGAAAGAAGCTTTCTTAGAAACTTCTTGGTGATGTGTGAATTCATCTCACAGAGTTACACTTATGTTTCGTGGAGCAGTCCATTAACACTGTCTTTGAGGAATCTGAGAAGGGCTTCTTTGGATCACATTGAGGCCTACGCTGATAAAGGAAATTTCATCCGTTCAAAACGTGAAAGAAGCTTTCTGAAAAACTTCTTTCTGATCTGTGAGTTCATCTCACAGAGTTACAACCTCTGCCTCAAGAAGCAGTTTGCTAACACTCTTTTCGTGGAATCTGCAAAGTGATATTTGGGAGCCTATTGGGGCCCATGGTGATAAAGGAAATATCCTCACATAATAACTAAAGAGAAGCTTTCTGAGAAACTGCATTGCCATGTGTGAATGCAACTCACAGAGTTACGCCAGTGTTTTTTGGAGCCGTTTCTTAGGGCTGTTTCCGTGGATTCTGAGAAGTGATATTTCAGATAGCTTTGAAGAATAGAAGGAGAAAGGATATATCCTTCAAGAGAAAGCGGAACCAAGCTTTCTGAGAAACTGCTTTGTGATATGTGAATTCATTTCACAGTGTTCTATCACCCTTTCTCGGGGGAGTTTCCTAGCACTCATTTTGAGGAATCTCAGATGTGATGTCTTGGATATCGTTGAATCGCATGCTGAATAAGGAACTCTCCTCAGAGAAACCTGCAGAGAAGCCTTCTCAAAAACTTCTTTGTTGTGGGTGAATTCAGCCCACAGATGTCCATCATTGTTTCCACTGAGAAACTTGCTAGCAGAATTTTCGCAGAATCTGCAATAGGACACACGGTGGCGCTCCAAGACCACAAATAACCCTGTCTTACTAAAGAAAGAAGCTTTCTGAGAAACCGCTTTGTGATGTGTGAATTCAACTCACTAAGTTGCAGCTGTATGTCGTGGGGCCGTGGCCTAGGCCTATTTGTGTGGAATCTGAGAACAGATATTCCCGATCCCTTTGAAAACAATGGGGCCAATGGAAACATCTTCCAATAAAAATGAGAAAGAAGCTTTCTGAGAAACTTCGTTCTGATCTGTGAGTTCATCTCACAGAGTTACAACCTCTGCCTCAAGAAGCAGTTTGCTAACACTCTTTTCGTGGAATCTGCAAAGTGATATTTGGGAGCCTATTAGGGCCCATGGTGATAAAGGAAATAGCCTCACATACTAACTAAAGAGAAGCTTTCTGAGAAACTGCATTGCCAAGTGTGAATGCAACTCACAGAGTTACACGTTTCTCTTCAGTGATCAGTTTGTTAGCACAGTTTTCTGGAAATCTGCAATTAGATACTTCATAGCGCAATGAACATTACAGTGACAAAGGAAATATCCACAGATGAAAACTAGAAAGAAGCTTTCTTAGAAACTTCTTGGTGATGTGTGAATTCATCTCACAGAGTTACACTTATGTTTCGTGGAGCAGTCCATTAACACTGTCTTTGAGGAATCTGAGAAGGGCTTCTTTGGATCACATTGAGGCCTACGCTGATAAAGGAAATTTCATCCGTTCAAACGTGAAGAAGCTTTCTGAAAAACTTCTTTCTGATCTGTGAGTTCATCTCACAGAGTTACAACCTCTGCCTCAAGAAGCAGTTTGCTAACACTCTTTTCGTGAATCTGCAAAGTGATATTTGGGAGCCTATTGGGGCCCATGGTGATAAAGGAAATATCCTCACATAATAACTAAAGAGAAGCTTTCTGAGAAACTGCATTGCCATGTGTGAATGCAACTCACAGAGTTACGCCAGTGTTTTTTGGAGCCGTTTCTTAGGGCTGTTTCCGTGGATTCTGAGAAGTGATATTTCAGATAGCTTTGAAGAATAGAAGGAGAAAGGATATATCCTTCAAGAGAAAGCGGAACCAAGCTTTCTGAGAAACTGCTTTGTGATATGTGAATTCATTTCACAGTGTTCTATCACCCTTTCTCGGGGGAGTTTCCTAGCACTCATTTTGAGGAATCTCAGATGTGATGTCTTGGATATCGTTGAATCGCATGCTGAATAAGGAACTCTCCTCAGAGAAACCTGCAGAGAAGCCTTCTCAAAAACTTCTTTGTTGTGGGTGAATTCAGCCCACAGATGTCCATCATTGTTTCCACTGAGAAACTTGCTAGCAGAATTTTCGCAGAATATGCAATAGGACACACGGTGGCGCTCCAAGACCACAAATAACCCTGTCTTACTAAAGAAAGAAGCTTTCTGAGAAACCGCTTTGTGATGTGTGAATTCAACTCACTAAGTTGCAGCTGTATGTCGTGGGGCCGTGGCCTAGGCCTATTTGTGTGGAATCTGAGAACAGATATTCCCGATCCCTTTGAAAACAATGGGGCCAATGGAAACATCTTCCAATAAAAATGAGAAAGAAGCTTTCTGAGAAACTTCGTTCTGATCTGTGAGTTCATCTCACAGAGTTACAACCTCTGCCTCAAGAAGCAGTTTGCTAACACTCTTTTCGTGGAATCTGCAAAGTGATATTTGGGAGCCTATTAGGGGCCCATGGTGATAAAGGAAATAGCCTCACATAATAACTAAAGAGAAGCTTTCTGAGAAACTGCATTGCCAAGTGTGAATGCAACTCACAGAGTTACACGTTTCTCTTCAGTGATCAGTTTGTTAGCACAGTTTTCTGGAAATCTGCAATTAGATACTTCATAGCGCAATGAACATTACAGTGACAAAGGAAATATCCACAGATGAAAACTAGAAAGAAGCTTTCTTAGAAACTTCTTGGTGATGTGTGAATTCATCTCACAGAGTTACACTTATGTTTCGTGGAGCAGTCCATTAACACTGTCTTTGAGGAATCTGAGAAGGGCTTCTTTGGATCACATTGAGGCCTACGCTGATAAAGGAAATTTCATCCGTTCAAAACGTGAAAGAAGCTTTCTGAGAAACTTCTTTCTGATCTGTGAGTTCATCTCACAGAGTTACAACCTCTGCCTCAAGAAGCAGTTTGCTAACACTCTTTTCGTGGAATCTGCAAAGTGATATTTGGGAGCCTATTGGGGCCCATGGTGATAAAGGAAATATCCTCACATAATAACTAAAGAGAAGCTTTCTGAGAAACTGCATTGCCAAGTGTGAATGCAACTCACAGAGTTACACGTTTCTCTTCAGTGATCAGTTTGTTAGCACAGTTTTCTGGAAATCTGCAATTAGATACTTCATAGCGCAATGAACATTACAGTGACAAAGGAAATATCCACAGATGAAAACTAGAAAGAAGCTTTCTTAGAAACTTCTTGGTGATGTGTGAATTCATCTCACAGAGTTACACTTATGTTTCGTGGAGCAGTCCATTAACACTGTCTTTGAGGAATCTGAGAAGGGCTTCTTTGGATCACATTGAGGCCTACGCTGATAAAGGAAATTTCATCCGTTCAAAACGTGAAAGAAGCTTTCTGAGAAACTTCTTTCTGATCTGTGAGTTCATCTCACAGAGTTACAACCTCTGCCTCAAGAAGCAGTTTGCTAACACTCTTTTCGTGGAATCTGCAAGTGATATTTGGGAGCCTATTGGGGCCCATGGTGATAAAGGAAATATCCTCACATAATAACTAAAGAGAAGCTTTCTGAGAAACTGCATTGCCATGTGTGAATGCAACTCACAGAGTTACGCCAGTGTTTTTTGGAGCCGTTTCTTAGGGCTGTTTCCGTGGATTCTGAGAAGTGATATTTCAGATAGCTTTGAAGAATAGAAGGAGAAAGGATATATCCTTCAAGAGAAAGCGGAACCAGCTTTCTGAGAAACTGCTTTGTGATATGTGATTCATTTCACAGTGTCTATCACCCTTTCTCGGGGAGTTTCCTAGCACTCATTTTGAGGAATCTCAGATGTGATGTCTTGGATATCGTTGAATCGCATGCTGAATAAGGAACTCTCCTCAGAGAAACCTGCAGAGAAGCCTTCTCAAAAACTTCTTTGTTGTGGGTGAATTCAGCCCACAGATGTCCATCATTGTTTCCACTGAGAAACTTGCTAGCAGAATTTTCGCAGAATCTGCAATAGGACACACGGTGGCGCTCCAAGACCACAAATAACCCTGTCTTACTAAGAAAGAAGCTTTCTGAGAAACCGCTTGTGATGTGTGAATTCAACTCACTAAGTTGCAGCTGTATGTCGTGGGGCCGTGGCCTAGGCCTATTTGTGTGGAATCTGAGAACAGATATTCCCGATCCTTTGAAACAATGGGGCCAATGGAAAATCTTCCAATAAAAATGAGAAGAAGCTTTCTGAGAAACTTCGTTCTGATCTGTGAGTTCATCTCACAGCGTTACAACCTCTGCCTCAAGAAGCAGTTTGCTAACACTCTTTTCGTGGAATCTGCAAAGTGATATTTGGGAGCCTATTAGGGCCATGGTGATAAAGGAAATAGCCTCACATACTAACTAAAGAGAGCTTTTGAGAAACTGCATTGCCAAGTGTGAATGCAACTCACAGGTTACACGTTTCTCTTCAGTGATCAGTTTGTTAGCACAGTTTTCTGGAAATCTGCAATTAGATACTTCATAGCGCAATGAACATTACAGTGACAAAGGAAATATCCACAGATGAAAACTAGAAAGAAGCTTTCTTAGAAACTTCTTGGTGATGTGTGAATTCATCTCACAGAGTTACACTTATGTTTCGTGGAGCAGTCCATTAACACTGTCTTTGAGGAATCTGAGAAGGGCTTCTTTGGATCACATTGAGGCCTACGCTGATAAAGGAAATTTCATCCGTTCAAAACGTGAAAGAAGCTTTCTGAGAAACTTCTTTCTGATCTGTGAGTTCATCTCACAGAGTTACAACCTCTGCCTCAAGAAGCAGTTTGCTAACACTCTTTTCGTGGAATCTGCAAAGTGATATTTGGGAGCCTATTGGGGCCCATGGTGATAAAGGAAATATCCTCACATAATAACTAAAGAGAAGCTTTCTGAGAAACTGCATTGCCATGTGTGAATGCAACTCACAGAGTTACGCCAGTGTTTTTTGGAGCCGTTTCTTAGGCTGTTTCCGTGGATTCTGAGAAGTGATATTTCAGATAGCTTTGAAGAATAGAAGGAGAAAGGATATATCCTTCAAGAGAAAGCGGAACCAAGCTTTCTGAGAAACTGCTTTGTGATATGTGAATTCATTTCACAGTGTTCTATCACCCTTTCTCGGGGGAGTTTCCTAGCACTCATTTTGAGGAATCTCAGATGTGATGTCTTGGATATCGTTGAATCGCATGCTGAATAAGGAACTCTCCTCAGAGAAACCTGCAGAGAAGCCTTCTCAAAAACTTCTTTGTTGTGGGTGAATTCAGCCCACAGATGTCCATCATTGTTTCCACTGAGAAACTTGCTAGCAGAATTTTCGCAGAATCTGCAATAGGACACACGGTGGCGCTCCAAGACCACAAATAACCCTGTCTTACTAAAGAAAGAAGCTTTCTGAGAAACCGCTTTGTGATGTGTGAATTCAACTCACTAAGTTGCAGCTGTATGTCGTGGGGCCGTGGCCTAGGCCTATTTGTGTGGAATCTGAGAACAGATATTCCCGATCCCTTTGAAAACAATGGGGCCAATGGAAACATCTTCCAATAAAAATGAGAAAGAAGCTTTCTGAGAAACTTCGTTCTGATCTGTGAGTTCATCTCACAGAGTTACAACCTCTGCCTCAAGAAGCAGTTTGCTAACACTCTTTTCGTGGAATCTGCAAAGTGATATTTGGGAGCCTATTAGGGCCCATGGTGATAAAGGAAATAGCCTCACATACTAACTAAAGAGAAGCTTTCTGAGAAACTGCATTGCCAAGTGTGAATGCAACTCACAGAGTTACACGTTTCTCTTCAGTGATCAGTTTGTTAGCACAGTTTTCTGGAAATCTGCAATTAGATACTTCATAGCGTAATGAACATTACAGTGACAAAGGAAATATCCACAGATGAAAACTAGAAAGAAGCTTTCTTAGAAACTTCTTGGTGATGTGTGAATTCATCTCACAGAGTTACACTTATGTTTCGTGGAGCAGTCCATTAACACTGTCTTTGAGGAATCTGAGAAGGGCTTCTTTGGATCACATTGAGGCCTACGCTGATAAAGGAAATTTCATCCGTTCAAAACGTGAAAGAAGCTTTCTGAGAAACTTCTTTCTGATCTGTGAGTTCATCTCACAGAGTTACAACCTCTGCCTCAAGAAGCAGTTTGCTAACACTCTTTTCGTGGAATCTGCAAAGTGATATTTGGGAGCCTATTGGGGCCCATGGTGATAAAGGAAATATCCTCACATAATAACTAAAGAGAAGCTTTCTGAGAAACTGCATTGCCAAGTGTGAATGCAACTCACAGAGTTACACGTTTCTCTTCAGTGATCAGTTTGTTAGCACAGTTTTCTGGAAATCTGCAATTAGATACTTCATAGCGCAATGAACATTACAGTGACAAAGGAAATATCCACAGATGAAAACTAGAAAGAAGCTTTCTTAGAAACTTCTTGGTGATGTGTGAATTCATCTCACAGAGTTACACTTATGTTTCGTGGAGCAGTCCATTAACACTGTCTTTGAGGAATCTGAGAAGGGCTTCTTTGGATCACATTGAGGCCTACGCTGATAAAGGAAATTTCATCCGTTCAAAACGTGAAAGAAGCTTTCTGAGAAACTTCTTTCTGATCTGTGAGTTCATCTCACAGAGTTACAACCTCTGCCTCAAGAAGCAGTTTGCTAACACTCTTTTCGTGGAATCTGCAAAGTGATATTTGGGAGCCTATTGGGGCCCATGGTGATAAAGGAAATATCCTCACATAATAACTAAAGAGAAGCTTTCTGAGAAACTGCATTGCCAAGTGTGAATGCAACTCACAGAGTGACACGTTTCTCTTCAGTGATCAGTTTGTTAGCACAGTTTTCTGGAAATCTGCAATGAGATACTTCATAGCGCAATGAACATTACAGTGACAAAGGAAATATCCACAGATGAAAACTAGAAAGAAGCTTTCTTTGAAACTTCTTGGTGATGTGTGAATTCATCTCACAGAGTTACACTTATGTTTCGTGGAGCAGTCCATTAACACTGTCTTTGAGGAATCTGAGAAGGGCTTCTTTGGATCACATTGAGGCCTACGCTGATAAAGGAAATTTCATCCGTTCAAAACGTGAAAGAAGCTTTCTGAGAAACTTCTTTCTGATCTGTGAGTTCATCTCACAGAGTTACAACCTCTGCCTCAAGAAGCAGTTTGCTAACACTCTTTTCGTGGAATCTGCAAAGTGATATTTGGGAGCCTATTGGGGCCCATGGTGATAAAGGAAATATCCTCACATAATAACTAAAGAGAAGCTTTCTGAGAAACTGCATTGCCAAGTGTGAATGCAACTCACAGAGTTACACGTTTCTCTTCAGTGATCAGTTTGTTAGCACAGTTTTCTGGAAATCTGCAATTAGATACTTCATAGCGCAATGAACATTACAGTGACAAAGGAAATATCCACAGATGAAAACTAGAAAGAAGCTTTCTTAGAAACTTCTTGGTGATGTGTGAATTCATCTCACAGAGTTACACTTATGTTTCGTGGAGCAGTCCATTAACACTGTCTTTGAGGAATCTGAGAAGGGCTTCTTTGGATCACATTGAGGCCTACGCTGATAAAGGAAATTTCATCCGTTCAAAACGTGAAAGAAGCTTTCTGAGAAACTTCTTTCTGATCTGTGAGTTCATCTCACAGAGTTACAACCTCTGCCTCAAGAAGCAGTTTGCTAACACTCTTTTCGTGGAATCTGCAAAGTGATATTTGGGAGCCTATTGGGGCCCATGGTGATAAAGGAAATATCCTCACATAATAACTAAAGAGAAGCTTTCTGAGAAACTGCATTGCCAAGTGTGAATGCAACTCACAGAGTTACACGTTTCTCTTCAGTGATCAGTTTGTTAGCACAGTTTTCTGGAAATCTGCAATGAGATACTTCATAGCGCAATGAACATTACAGTGACAAAGGAAATATCCACAGATGAAAACTAGAAAGAAGCTTTCTTAGAAACTTCTTGGTGATGTGTGAATTCATCTCACAGAGTTACACTTATGTTTCGTGGAGCAGTCCATTAACACTGTCTTTGAGGAATCTGAGAAGGGCTTCTTTGGATCACATTGAGGCCTACGCTGATAAAGGAAATTTCATCCGTTCAAAACGTGAAAGAAGCTTTCTGAGAAACTTCTTTCTGATCTGTGAGTTCATCTCACAGAGTTACAACCTCTGCCTCAAGAAGCAGTTTGCTAACACTCTTTTCGTGGAATCTGCAAAGTGATATTTGGGAGCCTATTGGGGCCCATGGTGATAAAGGAAATATCCTCACATAATAACTAAAGAGAAGCTTTCTGAGAAACTGCATTGCCAAGTGTGAATGCAACTCACAGAGTTACACGTTTCTCTTCAGTGATCAGTTTGTTAGCACAGTTTTCTGGAAATCTGCAATGAGATACTTCATAGCGCAATGAACATTACAGTGACAAAGGAAATATCCACAGATGAAAACTAGAAAGAAGCTTTCTTAGAAACTTCTTGGTGATGTGTGAATTCATCTCACAGAGTTACACTTATGTTTCGTGGAGCAGTCCATTAACACTGTCTTTGAGGAATCTGAGAAGGGCTTCTTTGGATCACATTGAGGCCTACGCTGATAAAGGAAATTTCATCCGTTCAAAACGTGAAAGAAGCTTTCTGAGAAACTTCTTTCTGATCTGTGAGTTCATCTCACAGAGTTACAACCTCTGCCTCAAGAAGCAGTTTGCTAACACTCTTTTCGTGGAATCTGCAAAGTGATATTTGGGAGCCTATTGGGGCCCATGGTGATAAAGGAAATATCCTCACATAATAACTAAAGAGAAGCTTTCTGAGAAACTGCATTGCCAAGTGTGAATGCAACTCACAGAGTTACACGTTTCTCTTCAGTGATCAGTTTGTTAGCACAGTTTTCTGGAAATCTGCAATGAGATACTTCATAGCGCAATGAACATTACAGTGACAAAGGAAATATCCACAGATGAAAACTAGAAAGAAGCTTTCTTAGAAACTTCTTGGTGATGTGTGAATTCATCTCACAGAGTTACACTTATGTTTCGTGGAGCAGTCCATTAACACTGTCTTTGAGGAATCTGAGAAGGGCTTCTTTGGATCACATTGAGGCCTACGCTGATAAAGGAAATTTCATCCGTTCAAAACGTGAAAGAAGCTTTCTGAGAAACTTCTTTCTGATCTGTGAGTTCATCTCACAGAGTTACAACCTCTGCCTCAAGAAGCAGTTTGCTAACACTCTTTTCGTGGAATCTGCAAAGTGATATTTGGGAGCCTATTGGGGCCCATGGTGATAAAGGAAATATCCTCACATAATAACTAAAGAGAAGCTTTCTGAGAAACTGCATTGCCAAGTGTGAATGCAACTCACAGAGTTACACGTTTCTCTTCAGTGATCAGTTTGTTAGCACAGTTTTCTGGAAATCTGCAATGAGATACTTCATAGCGCAATGAACATTACAGTGACAAAGGAAATATCCACAGATGAAAACTAGAAAGAAGCTTTCTTTAGAAACTTCTTGGTGATGTGTGAATTCATCTCACAGAGTTACACTTATGTTTCGTGGAGCAGTCCATTAACACTGTCTTTGAGGAATCTGAGAAGGGCTTCTTTGGATCACATTGAGGCCTACGCTGATAAAGGAAATTTCATCCGTTCAAAACGTGAAAGAAGCTTTCTGAGAAACTTCTTTCTGATCTGTGAGTTCATCTCACAGAGTTACAACCTCTGCCTCAAGAAGCAGTTTGCTAACACTCTTTTCGTGGAATCTGCAAAGTGATATTTGGGAGCCTATTGGGGCCCATGGTGATAAAGGAAATATCCTCACATAATAACTAAAGAGAAGCTTTCTGAGAAACTGCATTGCCAAGTGTGAATGCAACTCACAGAGTTACACGTTTCTCTTCAGTGATCAGTTTGTTAGCACAGTTTTCTGGAAATCTGCAATGAGATACTTCATAGCGCAATGAACATTACAGTGACAAAGGAAATATCCACAGATGAAAACTAGAAAGAAGCTTTCTTAGAAACTTCTTGGTGATGTGTGAATTCATCTCACAGAGTTACACTTATGTTTCGTGGAGCAGTCCATTAACACTGTCTTTGAGGAATCTGAGAAGGGCTTCTTTGGATCACATTGAGGCCTACGCTGATAAAGGAAATTTCATCCGTTCAAAACGTGAAAGAAGCTTTCTGAGAAACTTCTTTCTGATCTGTGAGTTCATCTCACAGAGTTACAACCTCTGCCTCAAGAAGCAGTTTGCTAACACTCTTTTCGTGGAATCTGCAAAGTGATATTTGGGAGCCTATTGGGGCCCATGGTGATAAAGGAAATATCCTCACATAATAACTAAAGAGAAGCTTTCTGAGAAACTGCATTGCCAAGTGTGAATGCAACTCACAGAGTTACACGTTTCTCTTCAGTGATCAGTTTGTTAGCACAGTTTTCTGGAAATCTGCAATGAGATACTTCATAGCGCAATGAACATTACAGTGACAAAGGAAATATCCACAGATGAAAACTAGAAAGAAGCTTTCTTAGAAACTTCTTGGTGATGTGTGAATTCATCTCACAGAGTTACACTTATGTTTCGTGGAGCAGTCCATTAACACTGTCTTTGAGGAATCTGAGAAGGGCTTCTTTGGATCACATTGAGGCCTACGCTGATAAAGGAAATTTCATCCGTTCAAAACGTGAAAGAAGCTTTCTGAGAAACTTCTTTCTGATCTGTGAGTTCATCTCACAGAGTTACAACCTCTGCCTCAAGAAGCAGTTTGCTAACACTCTTTTCGTGGAATCTGCAAAGTGATATTTGGGAGCCTATTGGGGCCCATGGTGATAAAGGAAATATCCTCACATAATAACTAAAGAGAAGCTTTCTGAGAAACTGCATTGCCAAGTGTGAATGCAACTCACAGAGTTACACGTTTCTCTTCAGTGATCAGTTTGTTAGCACAGTTTTCTGGAAATCTGCAATGAGATACTTCATAGCGCAATGAACATTACAGTGACAAAGGAAATATCCACAGATGAAAACTAGAAAGAAGCTTTCTTAGAAACTTCTTGGTGATGTGTGAATTCATCTCACAGAGTTACACTTATGTTTCGTGGAGCAGTCCATTAACACTGTCTTTGAGGAATCTGAGAAGGGCTTCTTTGGATCACATTGAGGCCTACGCTGATAAAGGAAATTTCATCCGTTCAAAACGTGAAAGAAGCTTTCTGAGAAACTTCTTTCTGATCTGTGAGTTCATCTCACAGAGTTACAACCTCTGCCTCAAGAAGCAGTTTGCTAACACTCTTTTCGTGGAATCTGCAAAGTGATATTTGGGAGCCTATTGGGGCCCATGGTGATAAAGGAAATATCCTCACATAATAACTAAAGAGAAGCTTTCTGAGAAACTGCATTGCCAAGTGTGAATGCAACTCACAGAGTTACACGTTTCTCTTCAGTGATCAGTTTGTTAGCACAGTTTTCTGGAAATCTGCAATGAGATACTTCATAGCGCAATGAACATTACAGTGACAAAGGAAATATCCACAGATGAAAACTAGAAAGAAGCTTTCTTAGAAACTTCTTGGTGATGTGTGAATTCATCTCACAGAGTTACACTTATGTTTCGTGGAGCAGTCCATTAACACTGTCTTTGAGGAATCTGAGAAGGGCTTCTTTGGATCACATTGAGGCCTACGCTGATAAAGGAAATTTCATCCGTTCAAAACGTGAAAGAAGCTTTCTGAGAAACTTCTTTCTGATCTGTGAGTTCATCTCACAGAGTTACAACCTCTGCCTCAAGAAGCAGTTTGCTAACACTCTTTTCGTGGAATCTGCAAAGTGATATTTGGGAGCCTATTGGGGCCCATGGTGATAAAGGAAATATCCTCACATAATAACTAAAGAGAAGCTTTCTGAGAAACTGCATTGCCAAGTGTGAATGCAACTCACAGAGTTACACGTTTCTCTTCAGTGATCAGTTTGTTAGCACAGTTTTCTGGAAATCTGCAATTAGATACTTCATAGCGCAATGAACATTACAGTGACAAAGGAAATATCCACAGATGAAAACTAGAAAGAAGCTTTCTTAGAAACTTCTTGGTGATGTGTGAATTCATCTCACAGAGTTACACTTATGTTTCGTGGAGCAGTCCATTAACACTGTCTTTGAGGAATCTGAGAAGGGCTTCTTTGGATCACATTGAGGCCTACGCTGATAAAGGAAATTTCATCCGTTCAAAACGTGAAAGAAGCTTTCTGAGAAACTTCTTTCTGATCTGTGAGTTCATCTCACAGAGTTACAACCTCTGCCTCAAGAAGCAGTTTGCTAACACTCTTTTCGTGGAATCTGCAAAGTGATATTTGGGAGCCTATTGGGGCCCATGGTGATAAAGGAAATATCCTCACATAATAACTAAAGAGAAGCTTTCTGAGAAACTGCATTGCCAAGTGTGAATGCAACTCACAGAGTTACACGTTTCTCTTCAGTGATCAGTTTGTTAGCACAGTTTTCTGGAAATCTGCAATGAGATACTTCATAGCGCAATGAACATTACAGTGACAAAGGAAATATCCACAGATGAAAACTAGAAAGAAGCTTTCTTAGAAACTTCTTGGTGATGTGTGAATTCATCTCACAGAGTTACACTTATGTTTCGTGGAGCAGTCCATTAACACTGTCTTTGAGGAATCTGAGAAGGGCTTCTTTGGATCACATTGAGGCCTACGCTGATAAAGGAAATTTCATCCGTTCAAAACGTGAAAGAAGCTTTCTGAGAAACTTCTTTCTGATCTGTGAGTTCATCTCACAGAGTTACAACCTCTGCCTCAAGAAGCAGTTTGCTAACACTCTTTTCGTGGAATCTGCAAAGTGATATTTGGGAGCCTATTGGGGCCCATGGTGATAAAGGAAATATCCTCACATAATAACTAAAGAGAAGCTTTCTGAGAAACTGCATTGCCAAGTGTGAATGCAACTCACAGAGTGACACGTTTCTCTTCAGTGATCAGTTTGTTAGCACAGTTTTCTGGAAATCTGCAATGAGATACTTCATAGCGCAATGAACATTACAGTGACAAAGGAAATATCCACAGATGAAAACTAGAAAGAAGCTTTCTTAGAAACTTCTTGGTGATGTGTGAATTCATCTCACAGAGTTACACTTATGTTTCGTGGAGCAGTCCATTAACACTGTCTTTGAGGAATCTGAGAAGGGCTTCTTTGGATCACATTGAGGCCTACGCTGATAAAGGAAATTTCATCCGTTCAAAACGTGAAAGAAGCTTTCTGAAAAACTTCTTTCTGATCTGTGAGTTCATCTCACAGAGTTACAACCTCTGCCTCAAGAAGCAGTTTGCTAACACTCTTTTCGTGGAATCTGCAAAGTGATATTTGGGAGCCTATTGGGGCCCATGGTGATAAAGGAAATAGCCTCACATAATAACTAAAGAGAAGCTTTCTGAGAAACTGCATTGCCAAGTGTGAATGCAACTCACAGAGTTACACGTTTCTCTTCAGTGATCAGTTTGTTAGCACAGTTTTCTGGAAATCTGCAATTAGATACTTCATAGCGCAATGAACATTACAGTGACAAAGGAAATATCCACAGATGAAAACTAGAAAGAAGCTTTCTTAGAAACTTCTTGGTGATGTGTGAATTCATCTCACAGAGTTACACTTATGTTTCGTGGAGCAGTCCATTAACACTGTCTTTGAGGAATCTGAGAAGGGCTTCTTTGGATCACATTGAGGCCTACGCTGATAAAGGAAATTTCATCCGTTCAAAACGTGAAAGAAGCTTTCTGAAAAACTTCTTTCTGATCTGTGAGTTCATCTCACAGAGTTACAACCTCTGCCTCAAGAAGCAGTTTGCTAACACTCTTTTCGTGGAATCTGCAAAGTGATATTTGGGAGCCTATTGGGGCCCATGGTGATAAAGGAAATATCCTCACATAATAACTAAAGAGAAGCTTTCTGAGAAACTGCATTGCCATGTGTGAATGCAACTCACAGAGTTACGCCAGTGTTTTTTGGAGCCGTTTCTTAGGGCTGTTTCCGTGGATTCTGAGAAGTGATATTTCAGATAGCTTTGAAGAATAGAAGGAGAAAGGATATATCCTTCAAGAGAAAGCGGAACCAAGCTTTCTGAGAAACTGCTTTGTGATATGTGAATTCATTTCACAGTGTTCTATCACCCTTTCTCGGGGGAGTTTCCTAGCACTCATTTTGAGGAATCTCAGATGTGATGTCTTGGATATCGTTGAATCGCATGCTGAATAAGGAACTCTCCTCAGAGAAACCTGCAGAGAAGCCTTCTCAAAAACTTCTTTGTTGTGGGTGAATTCAGCCCACAGATGTCCATCATTGTTTCCACTGAGAAACTTGCTAGCAGAATTTTCGCAGAATCTGCAATAGGACACACGGTGGCGCTCCAAGACCACAAATAACCCTGTCTTACTAAAGAAAGAAGCTTTCTGAGAAACCGCTTTGTGATGTGTGAATTCAACTCACTAAGTTGCAGCTGTATGTCGTGGGGCCGTGGCCTAGGCCTATTTGTGTGGAATCTGAGAACAGATATTCCCGATCCCTTTGAAAACAATGGGGCCAATGGAAACATCTTCCAATAAAAATGAGAAAGAAGCTTTCTGAGAAACTTCGTTCTGATCTGTGAGTTCATCTCACAGAGTTACAACCTCTGCCTCAAGAAGCAGTTTGCTAACACTCTTTTCGTGGAATCTGCAAAGTGATATTTGGGAGCCTATTAGGGCCCATGGTGATAAAGGAAATAGCCTCACATACTAACTAAAGAGAAGCTTTCTGAGAAACTGCATTGCCAAGTGTGAATGCAACTCACAGAGTTACACGTTTCTCTTCAGTGATCAGTTTGTTAGCACAGTTTTCTGGAAATCTGCAATTAGATACTTCATAGCGTAATGAACATTACAGTGACAAAGGAAATATCCACAGATGAAAACTAGAAAGAAGCTTTCTTAGAAACTTCTTGGTGATGTGTGAATTCATCTCACAGAGTTACACTTATGTTTCGTGGAGCAGTCCATTAACACTGTCTTTGAGGAATCTGAGAAGGGCTTCTTTGGATCACATTGAGGCCTACGCTGATAAAGGAAATTTCATCCGTTCAAAACGTGAAAGAAGCTTTCTGAGAAACTTCTTTCTGATCTGTGAGTTCATCTCACAGAGTTACAACCTCTGCCTCAAGAAGCAGTTTGCTAACACTCTTTTCGTGGAATCTGCAAAGTGATATTTGGGAGCCTATTGGGGCCCATGGTGATAAAGGAAATATCCTCACATAATAACTAAAGAGAAGCTTTCTGAGAAACTGCATTGCCAAGTGTGAATGCAACTCACAGAGTTACACGTTTCTCTTCAGTGATCAGTTTGTTAGCACAGTTTTCTGGAAATCTGCAATTAGATACTTCATAGCGCAATGAACATTACAGTGACAAAGGAAATATCCACAGATGAAAACTAGAAAGAAGCTTTCTTAGAAACTTCTTGGTGATGTGTGAATTCATCTCACAGAGTTACACTTATGTTTCGTGGAGCAGTCCATTAACACTGTCTTTGAGGAATCTGAGAAGGGCTTCTTTGGATCACATTGAGGCCTACGCTGATAAAGGAAATTTCATCCGTTCAAAACGTGAAAGAAGCTTTCTGAGAAACTTCTTTCTGATCTGTGAGTTCATCTCACAGAGTTACAACCTCTGCCTCAAGAAGCAGTTTGCTAACACTCTTTTCGTGGAATCTGCAAAGTGATATTTGGGAGCCTATTGGGGCCCATGGTGATAAAGGAAATATCCTCACATAATAACTAAAGAGAAGCTTTCTGAGAAACTGCATTGCCAAGTGTGAATGCAACTCACAGAGTTACACGTTTCTCTTCAGTGATCAGTTTGTTAGCACAGTTTTCTGGAAATCTGCAATGAGATACTTCATAGCGCAATGAACATTACAGTGACAAAGGAAATATCCACAGATGAAAACTAGAAAGAAGCTTTCTTTGAAACTTCTTGGTGATGTGTGAATTCATCTCACAGAGTTACACTTATGTTTCGTGGAGCAGTCCATTAACACTGTCTTTGAGGAATCTGAGAAGGGCTTCTTTGGATCACATTGAGGCCTACGCTGATAAAGGAAATTTCATCCGTTCAAAACGTGAAAGAAGCTTTCTGAGAAACTTCTTTCTGATCTGTGAGTTCATCTCACAGAGTTACAACCTCTGCCTCAAGAAGCAGTTTGCTAACACTCTTTTCGTGGAATCTGCAAAGTGATATTTGGGAGCCTATTGGGGCCCATGGTGATAAAGGAAATATCCTCACATAATAACTAAAGAGAAGCTTTCTGAGAAACTGCATTGCCAAGTGTGAATGCAACTCACAGAGTGACACGTTTCTCTTCAGTGATCAGTTTGTTAGCACAGTTTTCTGGAAATCTGCAATTAGATACTTCATAGCGCAATGAACATTACAGTGACAAAGGAAATATCCACAGATGAAAACTAGAAAGAAGCTTTCTTAGAAACTTCTTGGTGATGTGTGAATTCATCTCACAGAGTTACACTTATGTTTCGTGGAGCAGTCCATTAACACTGTCTTTGAGGAATCTGAGAAGGGCTTCTTTGGATCACATTGAGGCCTACGCTGATAAAGGAAATTTCATCCGTTCAAAACGTGAAAGAAGCTTTCTGAGAAACTTCTTTCTGATCTGTGAGTTCATCTCACAGAGTTACAACCTCTGCCTCAAGAAGCAGTTTGCTAACACTCTTTTCGTGGAATCTGCAAAGTGATATTTGGGAGCCTATTGGGGCCCATGGTGATAAAGGAAATATCCTCACATAATAACTAAAGAGAAGCTTTCTGAGAAACTGCATTGCCAAGTGTGAATGCAACTCACAGAGTTACACGTTTCTCTTCAGTGATCAGTTTGTTAGCACAGTTTTCTGGAAATCTGCAATTAGATACTTCATAGCGCAATGAACATTACAGTGACAAAGGAAATATCCACAGATGAAAACTAGAAAGAAGCTTTCTTAGAAACTTCTTGGTGATGTGTGAATTCATCTCACAGAGTTACACTTATGTTTCGTGGAGCAGTCCATTAACACTGTCTTTGAGGAATCTGAGAAGGGCTTCTTTGGATCACATTGAGGCCTACGCTGATAAAGGAAATTTCATCCGTTCAAAACGTGAAAGAAGCTTTCTGAGAAACTTCTTTCTGATCTGTGAGTTCATCTCACAGAGTTACAACCTCTGCCTCAAGAAGCAGTTTGCTAACACTCTTTTCGTGGAATCTGCAAAGTGATATTTGGGAGCCTATTGGGGCCCATGGTGATAAAGGAAATATCCTCACATAATAACTAAAGAGAAGCTTTCTGAGAAACTGCATTGCCAAGTGTGAATGCAACTCACAGAGTTACACGTTTCTCTTCAGTGATCAGTTTGTTAGGCACAGTTTTCGTGGAATCTGCAATTAGATACTTCATAGCGCAATGAACATTACAGTGACAAAGGAAATATCCACAGATGAAAGCGGAAAGAAGCTTTCTTAGAAACTGCTTTGTGATATGTGAATTCATTTCACAGTGTTCTATCACCCTTTCTCGGGGGAGTTTCCTAGCACTCATTTTGAGGAATCTCAGATGTGATGTCTTGGATCGTTGAATCGCATGCTGAATAAGGAACTCTCCTCAGAGAAACCTGCAGAGAAGCCTTCTCAAAAACTTTGTTGTGGGTGAATTCAGCCCACAGATGTCCATCATTGTTTCCACTGAGAAACTTGCTAGCAGAATTTTCGCAGAATCTGCAATAGGACACACGGTGGCGCTCCAAGACCACAAATAACCTGTCTTACTAAAGAAAGAAGCTTTCTGAAGAAACCGCTTTGTGATGTGTGAATTCAACTCACTAAGTTGCAGCTGTTGTCGTGGGGCCGTGGCCTAGGCCTATTTGTGTGGAATCTGAGAACAGATATTCCCGATCCCTTTGAAAACAATGGGCCAATGGAAACATCTTCCAATAAAATGAAAGAAGCTTTCTGAGAAACTTCTTTCTGATCTGTGAGTTCATCTCACAGAGTTACAACCTCTGCCTCAAGAAGCAGTTTGCTAACACTCTTTTCGTGGAATCTGCAAAGTGATATTTGGGAGCCTATTAGGGCCCATGGTGATAAAGGAAATATCCTCACATAATAACTAAAGAGAAGCTTTCTGAGAAACTGCATTGCCAAGTGTGAATGCAACTCACAGAGTTACACGTTTCTCTTCAGTGATCAGTTTGTTAGCACAGTTTTCTGGAAATCTGCAATTAGATACTTCATAGCGCAATGAACATTACAGTGACAAAGGAAATATCCACAGATGAAAACTAGAAAGAAGCTTTCTTAGAAACTTCTTGGTGATGTGTGAATTCATCTCACAGAGTTACACTTATGTTTCGTGGAGCAGTCCATTAACACTGTCTTTGAGGAATCTGAGAAGGGCTTCTTTGGATCACATTGAGGCCTACGCTGATAAAGGAAATTTCATCCGTTCAAAACGTGAAAGAAGCTTTCTGAGAAACTTCTTTCTGATCTGTGAGTTCATCTCACAGAGTTACAACCTCTGCCTCAAGAAGCAGTTTGCTAACACTCTTTTCGTGGAATCTGCAAAGTGATATTTGGGAGCCTATTGGGGCCCATGGTGATAAAGGAAATATCCTCACATAATAACTAAAGAGAAGCTTTCTGAGAAACTGCATTGCCAAGTGTGAATGCAACTCACAGAGTTACACGTTTCTCTTCAGTGATCAGTTTGTTAGCACAGTTTTCTGGAAATCTGCAATTAGATACTTCATAGCGCAATGAACATTACAGTGACAAAGGAAATATCCACAGATGAAAACTAGAAAGAAGCTTTCTTAGAAACTTCTTGGTGATGTGTGAATTCATCTCACAGAGTTACACTTATGTTTCGTGGAGCAGTCCATTAACACTGTCTTTGAGGAATCTGAGAAGGGCTTCTTTGGATCACATTGAGGCCTACGCTGATAAAGGAAATTTCATCCGTTCAAAACGTGAAAGAAGCTTTCTGAAAACTTCTTTCTGATCTGTGAGTTCATCTCACAGAGTTACAACCTCTGCCTCAAGAAGCAGTTTGCTAACACTCTTTTCGTGGAATCTGCAAAGTGATATTTGGGAGCCTATTGGGGCCCATGGTGATAAAGGAAATATCCTCACATAATAACTAAAGAGAAGCTTTCTGAGAAACTGCATTGCCAAGTGTGAATGCAACTCACAGAGTTACACGTTTCTCTTCAGTGATCAGTTTGTTAGCACAGTTTTCTGGAAATCTGCAATTAGATACTTCATAGCGCAATGAACATTACAGTGACAAAGGAAATATCCACAGATGAAAACTAGAAAGAAGCTTTCTTAGAAACTTCTTGGTGATGTGTGAATTCATCTCACAGAGTTACACTTATGTTTCGTGGAGCAGTCCATTAACACTGTCTTTGAGGAATCTGAGAAGGGCTTCTTTGGATCACATTGAGGCCTACGCTGATAAAGGAAATTTCATCCGTTCAAAACGTGAAAGAAGCTTTCTGAAAACTTCTTTCTGATCTGTGAGTTCATCTCACAGAGTTACAACCTCTGCCTCAAGAAGCAGTTTGCTAACACTCTTTCGTGGAATCTGCAAAGTGATATTTGGGAGCCTATTGGGGCCCATGGTGATAAAGGAAATATCCTCACATAATAACTAAAGAGAAGCTTTCTGAGAAACTGCATTGCCATGTGTGAATGCAACTCACAGAGTTACGCCAGTGTTTTTTGGAGCCGTTTCTTAGGGCTGTTTCCGTGGATTCTGAGAAGTGATATTTCAGATAGCTTTGAAGAATAGAAGGAGAAAGGATATATCCTCAAGAGAAAGCGGAACCAAGCTTTCTGAGAAACTGCTTGTGATATGTGAATTCATTTCACAGTGTTCTATCACCCTTTCTCGGGGAGTTTCCTAGCACTCATTTTGAGGAATCTCAGATGTGATGTCTTGGATATCGTTGAATCGCATGCTGAATAAGGAACTCTCCTCAGAGAAACCTGCAGAGAAGCCTTCTCAAAAACTTCTTTGTTGTGGGTGAATTCAGCCCACAGATGTCCATCATTGTTTCCACTGAGAAACTTGCTAGCAGAATTTTCGCAGAATCTGCAATAGGACACACGGTGGCGCTCCAAGACCACAAATAACCTGTCTTACTAAAGAAAGAAGCTTTCTGAGAAACCGCTTTGTGATGTGTGAATTCAACTCACTAAGTTGCAGCTGTATGTCGTGGGGCCGTGGCCTGGCTACCTATTTGTGTGGAATCTGAGAACAGATATTCCCGATCCCTTTGAAAACAATGGGGCCAATGGAAACATCTTCCAATAAAAATGAGAAAGAAGCTTTCTGAGAAACTTCGTTCTGATCTGTGAGTTCATCTCACAGAGTTACCCTCTGCCTCAAGAAGCAGTTTGCTAACACTCTTTTCGTGGAATCTGCAAAGTGATATTTGGGAGCCTATTAGGGCCCATGGTGATAAAGGAAATAGCCTCACATAATAACTAAAGAGAAGCTTTCTGAGAAACTGCATTGCCAAGTGTGAATGCAACTCACAGAGTTACACGTTTCTCTTCAGTGATCAGTTTGTTAGCACAGTTTTCTGGAAATCTGCAATTAGATACTTCATAGCGCAATGAACATTACAGTGACAAAGGAAATATCCACAGATGAAAACTAGAAAGAAGCTTTCTTAGAAACTTCTTGGTGATGTGTGAATTCATCTCACAGAGTTACACTTATGTTTCGTGGAGCAGTCCATTAACACTGTCTTTGAGGAATCTGAGAAGGGCTTCTTTGGATCACATTGAGGCCTACGCTGATAAAGGAAATTTCATCCGTTCAAAACGTGAAAGAAGCTTTCTGAGAAACTTCTTTCTGATCTGTGAGTTCATCTCACAGAGTTACAACCTCTGCCTCAAGAAGCAGTTTGCTAACACTCTTTTCGTGGAATCTGCAAAGTGATATTTGGGAGCCTATTGGGGCCCATGGTGATAAAGGAAATATCCTCACATAATAACTAAAGAGAAGCTTTCTGAGAAACTGCATTGCCAAGTGTGAATGCAACTCACAGAGTTACACGTTTCTCTTCAGTGATCAGTTTGTTAGCACAGTTTTCTGGAAATCTGCAATTAGATACTTCATAGCGCAATGAACATTACAGTGACAAAGGAAATATCCACAGATGAAAACTAGAAAGAAGCTTTCTTAGAAACTTCTTGGTGATGTGTGAATTCATCTCACAGAGTTACACTTATGTTTCGTGGAGCAGTCCATTAACACTGTCTTTGAGGAATCTGAGAAGGGCTTCTTTGGATCACATTGAGGCCTACGCTGATAAAGGAAATTTCATCCGTTCAAAACGTGAAAGAAGCTTTCTGAGAAACTTCTTTCTGATCTGTGAGTTCATCTCACAGAGTTACAACCTCTGCCTCAAGAAGCAGTTTGCTAACACTCTTTTCGTGGAATCTGCAAAGTGATATTTGGGAGCCTATTGGGGCCCATGGTGATAAAGGAAATATCCTCACATAATAACTAAAGAGAAGCTTTCTGAGAAACTGCATTGCCAAGTGTGAATGCAACTCACAGAGTTACACGTTTCTCTTCAGTGATCAGTTTGTTAGCACAGTTTTCTGGAAATCTGCAATGAGATACTTCATAGCGCAATGAACATTACAGTGACAAAGGAAATATCCACAGATGAAAACTAGAAAGAAGCTTTCTTTGAAACTTCTTGGTGATGTGTGAATTCATCTCACAGAGTTACACTTATGTTTCGTGGAGCAGTCCATTAACACTGTCTTTGAGGAATCTGAGAAGGGCTTCTTTGGATCACATTGAGGCCTACGCTGATAAAGGAAATTTCATCCGTTCAAAACGTGAAAGAAGCTTTCTGAGAAACTTCTTTCTCATCTGTGAGTTCATCTCACAGAGTTACAACCTCTGCCTCAAGAAGCAGTTTGCTAACACTCTTTTCGTGGAATCTGCAAAGTGATATTTGGGAGCCTATTGGGGCCCATGGTGATAAAGGAAATATCCTCACATAATAACTAAAGAGAAGCTTTCTGAGAAACTGCATTGCCAAGTGTGAATGCAACTCACAGAGTGACACGTTTCTCTTCAGTGATCAGTTTGTTAGCACAGTTTTCTGGAAATCTGCAATTAGATACTTCATAGCGCAATGAACATTACAGTGACAAAGGAAATATCCACAGATGAAAACTAGAAAGAAGCTTTCTTAGAAACTTCTTGGTGATGTGTGAATTCATCTCACAGAGTTACACTTATGTTTCGTGGAGCAGTCCATTAACACTGTCTTTGAGGAATCTGAGAAGGGCTTCTTTGGATCACATTGAGGCCTACGCTGATAAAGGAAATTTCATCCGTTCAAAACGTGAAAGAAGCTTTCTGAAAAACTTCTTTCTGATCTGTGAGTTCATCTCACAGAGTTACAACCTCTGCCTCAAGAAGCAGTTTGCTAACACTCTTTTCGTGGAATCTGCAAAGTGATATTTGGGAGCCTATTGGGGCCCATGGTGATAAAGGAAATAGCCTCACATAATAACTAAAGAGAAGCTTTCTGAGAAACTGCATTGCCAAGTGTGAATGCAACTCACAGAGTTACACGTTTCTCTTCAGTGATCAGTTTGTTAGCACAGTTTTCTGGAAATCTGCAATTAGATACTTCATAGCGCAATGAACATTACAGTGACAAAGGAAATATCCACAGATGAAAACTAGAAAGAAGCTTTCTTAGAAACTTCTTGGTGATGTGTGAATTCATCTCACAGAGTTACACTTATGTTTCGTGGAGCAGTCCATTAACACTGTCTTTGAGGAATCTGAGAAGGGCTTCTTTGGATCACATTGAGGCCTACGCTGATAAAGGAAATTTCATCCGTTCAAAACGTGAAAGAAGCTTTCTGAAAAACTTCTTTCTGATCTGTGAGTTCATCTCACAGAGTTACAACCTCTGCCTCAAGAAGCAGTTTGCTAACACTCTTTTCGTGGAATCTGCAAAGTGATATTTGGGAGCCTATTGGGGCCCATGGTGATAAAGGAAATATCCTCACATAATAACTAAAGAGAAGCTTTCTGAGAAACTGCATTGCCATGTGTGAATGCAACTCACAGAGTTACGCCAGTGTTTTTTGGAGCCGTTTCTTAGGGCTGTTTCCGTGGATTCTGAGAAGTGATATTTCAGATAGCTTTGAAGAATAGAAGGAGAAAGGATATATCCTTCAAGAGAAAGCGGAACCAAGCTTTCTGAGAAACTGCTTTGTGATATGTGAATTCATTTCACAGTGTTCTATCACCCTTTCTCGGGGGAGTTTCCTAGCACTCATTTTGAGGAATCTCAGATGTGATGTCTTGGATATCGTTGAATCGCATGCTGAATAAGGAACTCTCCTCAGAGAAACCTGCAGAGAAGCCTTCTCAAAAACTTCTTTGTTGTGGGTGAATTCAGCCCACAGATGTCCATCATTGTTTCCACTGAGAAACTTGCTAGCAGAATTTTCGCAGAATCTGCAATAGGACACACGGTGGCGCTCCAAGACCACAAATAACCCTGTCTTACTAAAGAAAGAAGCTTTCTGAGAAACCGCTTTGTGATGTGTGAATTCAACTCACTAAGTTGCAGCTGTATGTCGTGGGGCCGTGGCCTAGGCCTATTTGTGTGGAATCTGAGAACAGATATTCCCGATCCCTTTGAAAACAATGGGGCCAATGGAAACATCTTCCAATAAAAATGAGAAAGAAGCTTTCTGAGAAACTTCGTTCTGATCTGTGAGTTCATCTCACAGAGTTACAACCTCTGCCTCAAGAAGCAGTTTGCTAACACTCTTTTCGTGGAATCTGCAAAGTGATATTTGGGAGCCTATTAGGGCCCATGGTGATAAAGGAAATAGCCTCACATACTAACTAAAGAGAAGCTTTCTGAGAAACTGCATTGCCAAGTGTGAATGCAACTCACAGAGTTACACGTTTCTCTTCAGTGATCAGTTTGTTAGCACAGTTTTCTGGAAATCTGCAATTAGATACTTCATAGCGCAATGAACATTACAGTGACAAAGGAAATATCCACAGATGAAAACTAGAAAGAAGCTTTCTTAGAAACTTCTTGGTGATGTGTGAATTCATCTCACAGAGTTACACTTATGTTTCGTGGAGCAGTCCATTAACACTGTCTTTGAGGAATCTGAGAAGGGCTTCTTTGGATCACATTGAGGCCTAGGCTGATAAAGGAAATTTCATCCGTTCAAAACGTGAAAGAAGCTTTCTGAGAAACTTCTTTCTGATCTGTGAGTTCATCTCACAGAGTTACAACCTCTGCCTCAAGAAGCAGTTTGCTAACACTCTTTTCGTGGAATCTGCAAAGTGATATTTGGGAGCCTATTGGGGCCCATGGTGATAAAGGAAATATCCTCACATAATAACTAAAGAGAAGCTTTCTGAGAAACTGCATTGCCAAGTATGAATGCAACTCACAGAGTTACACGTTTCTCTTCAGTGATCAGTTTGTTAGCACAGTTTTCTGGAAATCTGCAATTAGATACTTCATAGCGCAATGAACATTACAGTGACAAAGGAAATATCCACAGATGAAAACTAGAAAGAAGCTTTCTTAGAAACTTCTTGGTGATGTGTGAATTCATCTCACAGAGTTACACTTATGTTTCGTGGAGCAGTCCATTAACACTGTCTTTGAGGAATCTGAGAAGGGCTTCTTTGGATCACATTGAGGCCTACGCTGATAAAGGAAATTTCATCCGTTCAAAACGTGAAAGAAGCTTTCTGAGAAACTTCTTTCTGATCTGTGAGTTCATCTCACAGAGTTACAACCTCTGCCTCAAGAAGCAGTTTGCTAACACTCTTTTCGTGGAATCTGCAAAGTGATATTTGGGAGCCTATTGGGGCCCATGGTGATAAAGGAAATATCCTCACATAATAACTAAAGAGAAGCTTTCTGAGAAACTGCATTGCCAAGTGTGAATGCAACTCACAGAGTTACACGTTTCTCTTCAGTGATCAGTTTGTTAGCACAGTTTTCTGGAAATCTGCAATTAGATACTTCATAGCGCAATGAACATTACAGTGACAAAGGAAATATCCACAGATGAAAACTAGAAAGAAGCTTTCTTAGAAACTTCTTGGTGATGTGTGAATTCATCTCACAGAGTTACACTTATGTTTCGTGGAGCAGTCCATTAACACTGTCTTTGAGGAATCTGAGAAGGGCTTCTTTGGATCACATTGAGGCCTACGCTGATAAAGGAAATTTCATCCGTTCAAAACGTGAAAGAAGCTTTCTGAGAAACTTCTTTCTGATCTGTGAGTTCATCTCACAGAGTTACAACCTCTGCCTCAAGAAGCAGTTTGCTAACACTCTTTTCGTGGAATCTGCAAAGTGATATTTGGGAGCCTATTGGGGCCCATGGTGATAAAGGAAATATCCTCACATAATAACTAAAGAGAAGCTTTCTGAGAAACTGCATTGCCAAGTGTGAATGCAACTCACAGAGTTACACGTTTCTCTTCAGTGATCAGTTTGTTAGCACAGTTTTCTGGAAATCTGCAATGAGATACTTCATAGCGCAATGAACATTACAGTGACAAAGGAAATATCCACAGATGAAAACTAGAAAGAAGCTTTCTTAGAAACTTCTTGGTGATGTGTGAATTCATCTCACAGAGTTACACTTATGTTTCGTGGAGCAGTCCATTAACACTGTCTTTGAGGAATCTGAGAAGGGCTTCTTTGGATCACATTGAGGCCTACGCTGATAAAGGAAATTTCATCCGTTCAAAACGTGAAAGAAGCTTTCTGAGAAACTTCTTTCTGATCTGTGAGTTCATCTCACAGAGTTACAACCTCTGCCTCAAGAAGCAGTTTGCTAACACTCTTTTCGTGGAATCTGCAAAGTGATATTTGGGAGCCTATTGGGGCCCATGGTGATAAAGGAAATATCCTCACATAATAACTAAAGAGAAGCTTTCTGAGAAACTGCATTGCCAAGTGTGAATGCAACTCACAGAGTTACACGTTTCTCTTCAGTGATCAGTTTGTTAGCACAGTTTTCTGGAAATCTGCAATTAGATACTTCATAGCGCAATGAACATTACAGTGACAAAGGAAATATCCACAGATGAAAACTAGAAAGAAGCTTTCTTAGAAACTTCTTGGTGATGTGTGAATTCATCTCACAGAGTTACACTTATGTTTCGTGGAGCAGTCCATTAACACTGTCTTTGAGGAATCTGAGAAGGGCTTCTTTGGATCACATTGAGGCCTACGCTGATAAAGGAAATTTCATCCGTTCAAAACGTGAAAGAAGCTTTCTGAGAAACTTCTTTCTGATCTGTGAGTTCATCTCACAGAGTTACAACCTCTGCCTCAAGAAGCAGTTTGCTAACACTCTTTTCGTGGAATCTGCAAAGTGATATTTGGGAGCCTATTGGGGCCCATGGTGATAAAGGAAATATCCTCACATAATAACTAAAGAGAAGCTTTCTGAGAAACTGCATTGCCAAGTGTGAATGCAACTCACAGAGTTACACGTTTCTCTTCAGTGATCAGTTTGTTAGCACAGTTTTCTGGAAATCTGCAATTAGATACTTCATAGCGCAATGAACATTACAGTGACAAAGGAAATATCCACAGATGAAAACTAGAAAGAAGCTTTCTTAGAAACTTCTTGGTGATGTGTGAATTCATCTCACAGAGTTACACTTATGTTTCGTGGAGCAGTCCATTAACACTGTCTTTGAGGAATCTGAGAAGGGCTTCTTTGGATCACATTGAGGCCTACGCTGATAAAGGAAATTTCATCCGTTCAAAACGTGAAAGAAGCTTTCTGAGAAACTTCTTTCTGATCTGTGAGTTCATCTCACAGAGTTACAACCTCTGCCTCAAGAAGCAGTTTGCTAACACTCTTTTCGTGGAATCTGCAAAGTGATATTTGGGAGCCTATTGGGGCCCATGGTGATAAAGGAAATATCCTCACATAATAACTAAAGAGAAGCTTTCTGAGAAACTGCATTGCCATGTGTGAATGCAACTCACAGAGTACGCCAGTGTTGGAGCCGTTCTTAGGACGTTTCCGTGGACTGAGAAGTGATATTCAGATAGCGTTGAAGATTGAAGGAGAAGGATATATCCTCAAGAGAAAGCGGAACCAGCTTTCTGAGAAACTTGTGATATGTGATTCATTCACAGTGTTCATCAACCTTCTCGGGGGAGTTTCTAGCACTCATTTTGAGGAATCTATGTGATTCTGATAGGTTGAATGCATGCCGAAAGGAACTTCCTAGAGAAATGCAGAGAAACTTCAAAACTCTTGTGAATTAGCCCACAGATGACCTCTGTTCATGAGAAACTTGCTAGCAGATTTTCGCAATCTGAATAGAACAACGGTGCGTCAAGCCACAAAAACCCAGTCTATACAAGAAAGAAGCTTTCTGAGAAACCGCTTTGTGATGTGTGAATTCAACTCACTAAGTTGCAGCTGTATGTCGTGGGGCCGTGGCCTAGGCCTATTTGTGTGGAATCTGAGAACAGCTATTCCCGATCCCTTTGAAAACAATGGGGCCAATGGAACATCTTCCAATAAAACTGAGAAAGAAGCTTTCTGAGAAACTTCGTTCTGATCTGTGAGTTCATCTCACAGAGTTACAACCTCTGCCTCAAGAAGCAGTTTGCTAACACTCTTTTCGTGGAATCTGCAAAGTGATATTTGGGAGCCTATTGGGGCCCATGGTGATAAAGGAAATATCCTCACATAATAACTAAAGAGAAGCTTTCTGAGAAACTGCATTGCAGAGTTACACGTTTCTCTTCAGTGATCAGTTTGTTAGCACAGTTTTCTGGAAATCTGCAATTAGATACTTCATAGCGCAATGAACATTACAGTGACAAAGGAAATATCCACAGATGAAAACTAGAAAGAAGCTTTCTTAGAAACTTCTTGGTGATGTGTGAATTCATCTCACAGAGTTACACTTATGTTTCGTGGAGCAGTCCATTAACACTGTCTTTGAGGAATCTGAGAAGGGCTTCTTTGGATCACATTGAGGCCTACGCTGATAAAGGAAATTTCATCCGTTCAAAACGTGAAAGAAGCTTTCTGAGAAACTTCTTTCTCATCTGTGAGTTCATCTCACAGAGTTACAACCTCTGCCTCAAGAAGCAGTTTGCTAACACTCTTTTCGTGGAATCTGCAAAGTGATATTTGGGAGCCTATTGGGGCCCATGGTGATAAAGGAAATATCCTCACATAATAACTAAAGAGAAGCTTTCTGAGAAACTGCATTGCCAAGTGTGAATGCAACTCACAGAGTTACACGTTTCTCTTCAGTGATCAGTTTGTTAGCACAGTTTTCTGGAAATCTGCAATTAGATACTTCATAGCGCAATGAACATTACAGTGACAAAGGAAATATCCACAGATGAAAACTAGAAAGAAGCTTTCTTAGAAACTTCTTGGTGATGTGTGAATTCATCTCACAGAGTTACACTTATGTTTCGTGGAGCAGTCCATTAACACTGTCTTTGAGGAATCTGAGAAGGGCTTCTTTGGATCACATTGAGGCCTACGCTGATAAAGGAAATTTCATCCGTTCAAACGTGAAAGAAGCTTTCTGAGAAACTTCTTTCTGATCTGTGAGTTCATCTCACAGAGTTACAACCTCTGCCTCAAGAAGCAGTTTGCTAACACTCTTTTCGTGGAATCTGCAAAGTGATATTTGGGAGCCTATTGGGGCCCATGGTGATAAAGGAAATATCCTCACATAATAACTAAAGAGAAGCTTTCTGAGAAACTGCATTGCCAAGTGTGAATGCAACTCACAGAGTTACACGTTTCTCTTCAGTGATCAGTTTGTTAGCACAGTTTTCTGGAAATCTGCAATTAGATACTTCATAGCGCAATGAACATTACAGTGACAAAGGAAATATCCACAGATGAAAACTAGAAAGAAGCTTTCTTAGAAACTTCTGGTGATGTGTGAATTCATCTCACAGAGTTACACTTAGGTTTCGTGGAGCAGTCCATTAACACTGTCTTTGAGGAATCTGAGAAGGGCTCTTTGGATCACATTGAGGCCTACGCTGATAAAGGAAATTTCATCCGTTCAAAACGTGAAAGAAGCTTTCTGAGAAACTTCTTTCTCATCTAGTGAGCTTCATCTCAAGAGTTACAACTCCCTTCTGCCTCAAGAAGCAGTTTGCTAACACTCTTTTCTGTCTTTGAGGAACTGAGAAGCGGTTCTGCATCGCTTTGAGGCCTACACTTGAGAAAAGGAAATTTCATCGTCAAAACGTGAAAGAAGCTTTCTGAGAAACGTCTTCTGTTCTGTGAGTGTAGTCTCACAGACTTATAACTTAGCGTCGGAGAAAGCAGTTGCTAACATCTTTCGTGGAATCAGGAAAGTGATATTGGGAGCCCATGAGGGGCCCAGGATGAGAAGGGAAATATCGCACAAAGTAAGAAGAGAGAAGCTTTCTGAGAGATTGCTTTCTGATGTGTGATTCTCACAAGAGTTTCCACCCCTTCCTTCTGGAACAGTTTGCTAACACTGTTGTCCTGGATTGCGCAAAGGTATATTTGGGAGGTCATTGAGGGTATGGTGAAAAAGGAAATATTCACATAAAACTAAAGAGAAGCTTTCTGAGAAACTGCATTGCCATGTGTGAATGCAACTCTCACAGTTACACGTTCTCTTCAGTGACAGTTTGTTAACACAGTTTCGGAAATCTGCAATGAGACACTCATAGCCGCAATGAAGCTTACGGTGACAAGGAATATCCACAGATGAAAACTAGAAAGAAGCTTTCTAGAAACTGCCTGGTGATTGTGAATGATCATCTCACAGAGTTACACTTATGTTTCGTGGAGCAGTCCATTAACACTGTCTTTGACGGAAACTGAGAAGGGCTTCCTGATCGCTTGAGGCCTACGTGATAAAGGAAATTTCATCCAGTCAAACGTGAAAGAAGCTCTGAGAACTTCTTTCTGTTCTGTGAGTTCAATCTCACGACTTATAATTGGCTCAAAAGCAGTTAGCTAACACTCTTTTCGGGAATCGGAAAGTGATATTTTGACCATAGGGGCCAGGTAAAACGAAATATCGTACATATAATGAGAGAAGTTTCTGAGGATGCTTCTATGGTAGATTCATCACACAGAGTTCCACCCTCTTTTGGAACAGTTTGCTACACCTGTTGGTGATGGAATTGCAAAGGATATATTGGGAGCTGCTTGAGGGGCTATGGTGAAAAGGAAATTATTCTCACATAATAACTAAAGAGAGCTTCTGAGAAAACTGCATTGCCTGTGAATGCAACTCTCAGAGTTACACGTTTCTCTTCAGTGATCATTGTTAACACAGTTTTCTGGAAATCTGCAATAGACCTTCATAGGCAATGAAGCTTAGGTGACAAGGATATATCCACAGATGAAAACTAGAAAGAAGCTTCTTAGAAACTGCCTGGTGAGTGTGATTCATCTCACAGAGGTACACTATGTTTGTGGAGCAGTCCATTAACACTGTCTTTAGGAATACTGAGAAGGGCTTCTCCTTGCATCGCTTTGAGGCCTACCTGTATAAAGGAAATTCATCCGTCAAAACGGGAAAGAAGCTTTTGAGAAACTTTTTCTGTTCGTGAGTTCAATCTCACAGACTGATAACTTAGACTCAGAAAGCAGTTTGCTAACACTCTTTCGTGGAATCGTGGAAGTGATATTTGGGAGCCATGGGCCCAGGTGAGAAAGGAAATATCGTCACATAGAAAGTAAGAAGAAGCTTTAGAGGATTGCTTTCGTTGATGTTGTGACTTCATCACCACAGAGTTTCACCCTTCCCTTCTGGAACACGTTGCTCACGTTGTCATGGCTTCTGCAAGTATATTTGGAGCTCGATTGAGGGGCTAGTGGTGAAAAAGGAATATTCCATATAGAACTAAGAGTAAGGCTTTCTGTGAGAAACGGCATTGCCATTGTGTGAATGCAAACTCTCAGGTTAAACCGCTTATCTTCAGTGAATCTGTTTGTTAAACACAGTTGTATGGAAATCTGCAATTAGACACTTCATAGCGCAATGAAGCTTTTACGGTGACAAAGATATATCCACAGATGAAAATAGAAAGGATAGCTTTCTTAGAAAACTGCCTGGTGATGTGTGTGAATTCACTCACAGAGTTACACTTATGTTTCGTGGAGCACGTCCCTTAACCACTGTCTTTGAGGAAAATGAGAAGGCTTCCGGACATCGCTTGAGGCCCCTACAAGATAAAGGAAATTTCATCCGTTCAAACGTGAAAGAAGCTTTGCAAGAAACTTCTTCTGTTCTGTGAGTTCATTCTCACAGACTTATAACTTAGGCTTCAGAAAGCAGTTGCTAACACTCTTTGTGGATCTGGAAAGTGGATATTTGGGAGCCCCATAGGGGCCCATGGTGAGAAAGTAAAAATCGTCACATAAACAATTAGAGAGAAGCTTTCTGAGAGATGGCTTGCTGTGGAATTCATCACACAGAGTTCCACGCTCCCTTCTTGGAACAGTTTGCTAACACTGTTGTCATGGATCTCGCCAAAGGAGATTTGGGAGCTCAATTGAGGGCTAGGTGAAAAAGGGAAATATCTCACATAATAAAATAAAAGAAGCTTTCTGAGAAACTGCATTGCCAGTGTGAATGCAACTCTCAGAGTTACACGTTTCTCTAGTGATCAGTTTTGAGAACGTTTGATACACAACAGTTTTCTGGAAATCTGCAATTAGGACCACTCATAGCGCAATGAAGCTTACGGTGACAAAGGATATCATCGACAGATGAAAACTAGGAAAGAAGCTTCTAGAAAACTGCCTGGGTGAGTGTGTGAATTCATCTCACAGAGTTACACTTGTTCGTGGAGCAGTCCATTAACACTGTCTTTAAGGAAACTGAAAAGGGCTTCCTTGCACCGCTTTGAGTCCTCGCTGATAACGGGAGGCAGGAAACTTCATTGTTCAAAACGTGAAAGACGCTTTTGAGAAACTTCTTTCTGTTCTGGGTTCATCTCACAGACTTCTAAATGAGCTTTCAGAAAAGCAGTTGCTAACACTCTGTTCTCGTGGAATCTGGAAAGTGAGATTTGGGAGCCCATAGGGGCCCATGGTGAGAAGGAATATCGTCACATAAATGAGATAGAAGCTTTCTGAGAGATTGCTTGCTGATGGGGACTTCATCACACAGAGTTCCACCCTCCTCTTGGAACAGTTTGCTACAATGTTGTCATGGATTTCTGCCAAAGGGATATGTGGGAGCTCATTGAGGGCGGCTGCATTGTGAGAAAGGAAATTTTTCCTACATAATAACAAAGAGAAGCTTCTGAGAAACTGAATTGCCTTGTGTGATGCAAATCTCAGAGTTACACGTTTCTCTCAGTGATCAGTTGTTAACACAGTTTGCTGGAAATCTGCCATTAGACACTTCATAGCGCAATGAAGCTTACGGTGACAACAAAAGGATTATATCCACAGTGAAAACTAGAAAGAAGCTTTCTTAGAAACTGCCGGTGATGTGTTGTGAATTCATAATCCAGAGTTACACTTTGTTTCGTGAGCAGTCCCTACACTGTCTTGAGGAAATGAGAAGCGGCTTCCTTGCATCGCTTGAGTCCTACGCTGATAAGGAAATTCATTGTCAAAAGTGAAATGAGAGCTTTTGAGTGAAAATTCTTTATGTCTGTGAGGTTTCATCACACAGACGTATAACTTAGATTTGCAGAAAGCAGTGTGCTAACATCTTTTCGTGGATATCTGGGAAGGGAAAGTGATATTTGGAGCCATAGGGCCATGAGTGACGAAAGGAAATTATACGTCAAATAATAAGTGAGAGAAGCTTTCTGAGAGATTGCTTTCTGATGTGTGACTTCATCCAAAGAGTTGCACCCTTC
>NW_022144622.1:0-4794 GCF_007565055.1 Rhinopithecus roxellana
CCTTCTTGGAACAGTTTGCTAACACTGTTGTCATGGATTCTGCAAAGGTATATTTGGGAGCTCATGGAGGGCTATGGTGAAAAAGGAAATATTCTCACATAATAACTAAAAGAAGCTTTCTGAGAAACTGCATTGCCATGTGTGAATGCAACTCTCAGAGTTACACGTTTCTCTTCAGTGATCAGTTTGTTAACACAGTTTTCTGGAAATCTGCAATTAGACACTTCATAGCGCAATGAAGCTTACGGTGACAAAGGATATATCCACAGATGAAAACTAGAAAGAAGCTTTCTTAGAAACTGCCTGGTGATGTGTGAATTCATCTCACAGAGTTACACTTATGTTTCGTGGAGCAGTCCATTAACACTGTCTTTAAGGAAACTGAAAAGGGCTTCCTTGCATCGCTTTGAGTCCTACGCTGATAAAGGAAACTTCATTGTTCAAAACGTGAAAGAAGCTTTCTGAGAAACTTCTTTCTGTTCTGTGAGTTCATCTCACAGACTTATAACTTAGGCTTCAGAAAGCAGTTTGCTAACACTCTTTTCGTGGAATCTGGAAAGTGATATTTGGGAGCCCATAGGGGCCCATGGTGAGAAAGGAAATATCGTCACATAATAATGAGAGAGAAGCTTTCTGAGAGATTGCTTTCTGATGTGTGACTTCATCACACAGAGTTCCACCCTTCCCTTCTTGGAACAGTTTGCTAACACTGTTGTCATGGATTCTGCAAAGGTATATTTGGGAGCTCATTGAGGGCTATGGTGAAAAAGGAAATATTCTCACATAATAACTAAAGAGAAGCTTTCTGAGAAACTGCATTGCCTTGTGTGAATGCAACTCTCAGAGTTACACGTTTCTCTTCAGTGATCAGTTTGTTAACACAGTTTTCTGGAAATCTGCAATTAGACACTTCATAGCGCAATGAAGCTTACGGTGACAAAGGATATATCCACAGATGAAAACTAGAAAGAAGCTTTCTTAGAAACTGCCTGGTGATGTGTGAATTCATCTCACAGAGTTACACTTATGTTTCGTGGAGCAGTCCATTAACACTGTCTTTGAGGAAACTGAGAAGGGCTTCCTTGCATCGCTTTGAGGCCTACGCTGATAAAGGAAATTTCATCCGTTCAAAACGTGAAAGAAGCTTTCTGAGAAACTTCTTTCTGTTCTGTGAGTTCATCTCACAGACTTATAACTTAGACTTCAGAAAGCAGTTTGCTAACACTCTTTTCGTGGAATCTGGAAAGTGATATTTGGGAGCCCATAGGGGCCCATGGTGAGAAAGGAAATATCGTCACATAATAAGTAGAGAGAAGCTTTCTGAGAGATTGCTTTCTGATGTGTGACTTCATCACACAGAGTTCCACCCTTCCCTTCTTGGAACAGTTTGCTAACACTGTTGTCATGGATTCTGCAAAGGTATATTTGGGAGCTCATTGAGGGCTATGGTGAAAAAGGAAATATTCTCACATAATAACTAAAGAGAAGCTTTCTGAGAAACTGCATTGCCATGTGTGAATGCAACTCTCAGAGTTACACGTTTCTCTTCAGTGATCAGTTTGTTAACACAGTTTTCTGGAAATCTGCAATTAGACACTTCATAGCGCAATGAAGCTTACGGTGACAAAGGATATATCCACAGATGAAAACTAGAAAGAAGCTTTCTTAGAAACTGCCTGGTGATGTGTGAATTCATCTCACAGAGTTACACTTATGTTTCGTGGAGCAGTCCATTAACACTGTCTTTGAGGAAACTGAGAAGGGCTTCCTTGCATCGCTTTGAGGCCTACGCTGATAAAGGAAATTTCATCCGTTCAAAACGTGAAAGAAGCTTTCTGAGAAACTTCTTTCTGTTCTGTGAGTTCATCTCACAGACTTATAACTTAGACTTCAGAAAGCAGTTTGCTAACACTCTTTTCGTGGAATCTGGAAAGTGATATTTGGGAGCCCATAGGGGCCCATGGTGAGAAAGGAAATATCGTCACATAATAAGTAGAGAGAAGCTTTCTGAGAGATTGCTTTCTGATGTGTGACTTCATCACACAGAGTTCCACCCTTCCCTTCTTGGAACAGTTTGCTAACACTGTTGTCATGGATTCTGCAAAGGTATATTTGGGAGCTCATTGAGGGCTATGGTGAAAAAGGAAATATTCTCACATAATAACTAAAGAGAAGCTTTCTGAGAAACTGCATTGCCATGTGTGAATGCAACTCTCAGAGTTACACGTTTCTCTTCAGTGATCAGTTTGTTAACACAGTTTTCTGGAAATCTGCAATTAGACACTTCATAGCGCAATGAAGCTTACGGTGACAAAGGATATATCCACAGATGAAAACTAGAAAGAAGCTTTCTTAGAAACTGCCTGGTGATGTGTGAATTCATCTCACAGAGTTACACTTATGTTTCGTGGAGCAGTCCATTAACACTGTCTTTGAGGAAACTGAGAAGGGCTTCCTTGCATCGCTTTGAGGCCTACGCTGATAAAGGAAATTTCATCCGTTCAAAACGTGAAAGAAGCTTTCTGAGAAACTTCTTTCTGTTCTGTGAGTTCATCTCACAGACTTATAACTTAGACTTCAGAAAGCAGTTTGCTAACACTCTTTTCGTGGAATCTGGAAAGTGATATTTGGGAGCCCATAGGGGCCCATGGTGAGAAAGGAAATATCGTCACATAATAAGTAGAGAGAAGCTTTCTGAGAGATTGCTTTCTGATGTGTGACTTCATCACACAGAGTTCCACCCTTCCCTTCTTGGAACAGTTTGCTAACACTGTTGTCATGGATTCTGCAAAGGTATATTTGGGAGCTCATTGAGGGCTATGGTGAAAAAGGAAATATTCTCACATAATAACTAAAGAGAAGCTTTCTGAGAAACTGCATTGCCATGTGTGAATGCAACTCTCAGAGTTACACGTTTCTCTTCAGTGATCAGTTTGTTAACACAGTTTTCTGGAAATCTGCAATTAGACACTTCATAGCGCAATGAAGCTTACGGTGACAAAGGATATATCCACAGATGAAAACTAGAAAGAAGCTTTCTTAGAAACTGCCTGGTGATGTGTGAATTCATCTCACAGAGTTACACTTATGTTTCGTGGAGCAGTCCATTAACACTGTCTTTGAGGAAACTGAGAAGGGCTTCCTTGCATCGCTTTGAGGCCTACGCTGATAAAGGAAATTTCATTCCGTTCAAAACGTGAAAGAAGCTTTCTGAGAAACTTCTTTCTGTTCTGTGAGTTCATCTCACAGACTTATAACTTAGACTTCAGAAAGCAGTTTGCTAACACTCTTTTCGTGGAATCTGGAAAGTGATATTTGGGAGCCCATAGGGGCCCATGGTGAGAAAGGAAATATCGTCACATAAGAAGTAGAGAGAAGCTTTCTGAGAGATTGCTTTCTGATGTGTGACTTCATCACACAGAGTTCCACGCTTCCCTTCTTGGAACAGTTTGCTAACACTGTTGTCATGGATTCTGCAAAGGTATATTTGGGAGCTCATTGAGGGCTATGGTGAAAAAGGAAATATTCTCACATAATAACTAAAGAGAAGCTTTGTGAGAAACTGCATTGCCATGTGTGAATGCAACTCTCAGAGTTACACGTTCTCTTTCAGTGATCAGTTTGTTAACACAGTTTTCTGGAAATCTGCAATTAGACACTTCATAGCGCAATGAAGCTTACGGTGACAAAGGATATATCCACAGATGAAAACTAGAAAGAAGCTTTCTTAGAAACTGCCTGGTGATGTGTGAATTCATCTCACAGAGTTACACTTATGTTTCGTGGAGCAGTCCATTAACACTGTCTTTGAGGAAACTGAGAAGGGCTTCCTTGCATCGCTTTGAGGCCTACGCTGATAAAGGAAATTCATCCGTTCAAAACGTGAAAGAAGCTTTCTGAGAAACTTCTTTCTGTTCTGTGAGTTCATCTCACAGACTTATAACTTAGACTTCAGAAAGCAGTTTGCTAACACTCTTTTCGTGGAATCTGGAAAGTGATATTTGGGAGCCCATAGGGGCCCATGGTGAGAAAGGAAATATCGTCACATAATAAGTTAGAGAGAAGCTTTCTGAGAGATTGCTTCTGATGTGTGACTTCATCACACAGAGTTCCACCCTCCCTTCTTGGAACAGTTTGCTAACACTGTTGTCATGGATTCTGCCAAAGGTATATTTGGGAGCTCATTGAGGGCTATGGTGAAAAAGGAATATTCTCACATAATAACTAAAGAGAAGCTTTGTGAGAAACTGCATTGCCATGTGTGAATGCAACTCTCAGAGTTACACGTTTCTCTTCAGTGATCAGTTTGTTAACACAGTTTTCTGGAAATCTGCAATTAGACACTTCATAGCGCAGTGAAGCTTAGGGTGACAAAGGATATACCACAGATGAAAACTAGAAAGAAGCTTTCTTAGAAACTGCGTGGTGATGTGTGAATTCATCTCATAGAGTTACACTTATGTTTCGTGGAGCAGTCCATTAACACTGTCTTTGAGGAAACTGAGAAGGGCTTCCTTGCATCGCTTTGAGGCCAACGCTGATAAAGGAAATTTCATGCGTTCAAAACGTGAAAGAAGCTTTCTGAGAAACTTCTTTCTTCTGTGAGTTATCTCAGACTTATAACTTAGACTTCAGAAAGCAGTTTGCTAACACTCTCTTTTCGTGGAATCTGGAAAGTGATATTGGGAGCCCATAGGGGCCCATGGTGAGAAGGAAATATCGTCACATAATAGTAGAGAGAAGCTTTCTGAGAGATTGCTTTCTGATGTGTGACTTCATCACACAGAGTTCCAC
>NW_022144623.1:0-39955 GCF_007565055.1 Rhinopithecus roxellana
TCTGTGAGATGAACTCACAGAACAGAAAGAAGTTTCTCAGAAAGCTTCTTTCACGTTTTGAACGCATGAAATTTCCTTTATCAGCGTTGGCCTCAAAGCGATGCAAGGAAGCCCTTCTCAGTTTCCTCAAAGACAGTGTTAATGGACTGCTCCACGAAACATAAGTGTAACTCTATGAGATGAATTCACACATCACCACGCAGTTTCTAAGAAAGCTTCTTTCTAGTTTTCATCTGTGGTATATCCTTTGTCACCCTAAGCTTCACTGCGCTATGAAGTGTCTAATTGCAGATTTCCAGAAAACTGTGTTAACAAACTGATCACTGAAGAGAAACGTGTAACTCTGAGAGTTGCATTCACACATGGCAATGCAGTTTCTCACAAAGCTTCTCTTTAGTTATTATGTGAGAATATTTCCTTTTTCACCATAGCCCTCAATGAGCTCCCAAATATACCTTTGCAGAATCCATGACAACATGTTTAGCAACTGTTCCAAAGGGAAGGGTGGAACTCTGTGTGATGAAGTCACACACATCAGAAAGCAATCTCTCAGAGACTAGCTTCTCTCTATTATTAGTGACGATATTTCCTTTCTCACCATGGGACCCCTATGGGCTCCCAAATACCTTTCCAGATTCCACGAAAAAGAGTGTTAGCAAACTGCTTTCTGAAGTACTAAGTTATTCTGTGAGAGATACTCACAGAACAAAAGAAGTTTCTCAGAAGCTTCTTCTCACGTTTTGAACAGATGAAATTCCTTTATCAGCGTAGGACTCAAAGCGATGCAAGGAAGCCCTTTTCAGTTTCCTTAAAGACAGTGTTAATGGACTGCTCCAGAAACAGTGTAACTCTGTAGATGAATTCCACACATCACCCAGGCAGTTTCTAAGAACCGTCTTTCTAGTTTCATCTGTGGATATATCCTTTGTCCACCGAAGCTATTTGCCTATGCAAGTTCTAATTGCAGATTTCCAGAAAAGTGTTAACAACTGATCACTGAAGAGAAACGTGTAACTCTGAGAGTTGCATTCACAACAAGGCATGCAGTTTCCAGAAGCTTCTCTTTAGTTATTAGATTGGAGAATATTCCTTTTTCACATCCTTTATCACAGCCCACATGAGCTCCCAAATAACTTTGTCAGAACCATGACAACAGTGTTAGCAAACTGGTTCCCAGAGGGAAAGGGTGGAAACCTGTGTGATGAATCACACATCATAAAGCAATCTATCTCTCAGAAATCTCTCTTCGTAATTATATGTGAAACGGGATAGAGTGTGTCGCGATGTTCTCAGGGTCAGAGACGGCTGAGTCACGTAAAACTTGAGGTAGCACAGGCTGTGAGTATCTGACTATGCTTCATCGTGAAAAAGAACTGAGAGCGATGGGATGGATAGGGGGGGAAAGTCCTGTGAGTACTACACTGATCCGAGAAGTGCCTACGTTGTGAGAAAACTCGTGTGCTCGGATAAATAGGATTAGTAAGAGCGCTAAACGGACGTACGAAGCTCAGATTTAGGATCACTCCAAGAACGAGGAGGAAGGAGAGAATTCGACAACGATTACATGAGTGAGCCACATGGCTCAGCTAATGAGTAAATTTCGACAGGATGAGAGTTCCAAGAAGGGTACAAATCTAGTGGTGAAAGATAGGAATCTGAAGGAAGTCTGTGAGTGAACTACAGACACAAGGAAAACAGAAGTTTCTCAGAAAGCTTCTTTCACGTTTTGAATGATAAATTTCCTTTATCAGGTAGCCTCAAAGCGATGAGGAAGCCTTCTCAGTTTCCTCAAACAGTGTTAATGGACTGCCCACGAAACATAAGTGTAACTCTGTGAGATGAATTCACACATCACCAGGCAGTTTCTAAGAAAGCTTCTTTCTAGTTTTCATCTGTGGATATATCCTTTGTCACCGTAGCTTCATTGCGCTATGAAGTGTCTAATTGCAGATTTCCAGAAAACTGTGTTAACAAACTGATCACTGAAGAGAAACGTGTACTCTGAGAGTTGCATTCACACAGGCAATGCAGTTTCTCAGAAAGCTTCTCTTTAGTTATTATGTGAGAATATTTCCTTTTTCACCATAGCCCTCATGAGCTCCCAAATATACCTTTGCAGAATCCATGACAACGTGTTAGCAAACTGTTCCAAGAAGGGAAGGGTGGAACTCTGTGTGATGAAGTCACACATCAAAAGCAATCTCTCAGAAAGCTTCTCTCTATTATTATGTGACGATATTTCCTTCTCACCACTGGCCCCTATGGCTCCCAAATATCACTTTCCAGATTCCACGAAAAGAGTGTTAGCAAACTGCTTTCTGAAGCCTAAGTTATAAGTCTGTGAGATGAACTCACAGAACAGAAAGAATTTTCTCAGAAAGCTTCTTTCACGTTTTGAATGGATGAAATTCCTTTATCATGGTAGGCCTCAAAGCGATGTAAGGAAGTCCTTCTCAGTTTCCTCAAAGACAGTGTTATGGACTGCTCCACGAAACATAGTGTAACTCTGTGAGATGAATTCACACATCACCAGGCAGTTTCTAAGAAAGCTTCTTTCTAGTTTTCATCTGTGGATATATCCTTTGTCACCGTAAGCTTCATTGCGCTATGAAGTGTCTAATGGCAGATTTCCAGAAAACTGTGTTCACAACTGATCACTGAAGAGAAACGTGTAACTCTGAGAGTTTGATTCACACAGGCAATGCAGTTTCTCAGAAACGTCTCTTAGTTATTATGTGTGAGAATATTTCCTTTTTCACCATAGCCCTCAATGAGCCTCCCAAATATACTTTGCAGAATCCATGACAACAGACAGTGTTAGCAAACTGTTCCAAGAAGGGAAGTGGAACTCTGTGTGATGAAGTCCAACATCAGAAAGCAATCTCTCAAAAGCTTCTCTCTAATTATTATGTACGATATTTCCTTTCTCACCATGGGCCCCTATGGGCTCCCAAATATCACTTTCCAGATTCCACGAAAAGAGTGTTAGCAAACTGCTTTCTGAAGCCTAAGTTATAAGTCTGTGAGATGAACTCACAGAACAGAAAGAATTTCTCAGAAAGCTTCTTTCACGTTTTGAACAATGAAATTTCCTTTATCACGTAGGCTCAAAGCGATGAAGGAAGCCCTTCTCAGTTTCCTAAAGACAGTGTTAATGGACTGCTCCACAAACATAAGTGTAACTCTGTGAGATGAATTCACACATCACCAGGCAGTTTCTAAGAAAGCTTCTTTCTAGTTTTCATCTGTGGATATATCCTTTGTCACCGTAAGCTTCATTGCGCTATGAAGTGTCTAATTGCAGATTTCCAGAAAACTGTGTTAACAAACTGATCACTGAAGAGAAACGTGTAACTCTGAGAGTTGCATTCACACAGGCAATGCGTTCTCAAAAAGCTTCTCTTTAGTTTATTATGTGAGAATATTTCCTTTTTCACCATAGCCCACATGAGCTCCCAAATATACCTTTGCAGAATCCATGACAACATGTTTAGCAAACTGTTCCAAGAAGGGAAGGGTGGAACTCTGTGTGATGAAGTCACACATCAAGCATCTCTCAGAGCTTCTCTCTAATATTATGTACGATATTTCCTTTCTCACCATGGGCCCCTATGGGCTCCAAATATCACTTCCAGATTCCACGAAAAGATTGTTAGCAAACTGCTTTCTGAAGCCTAAGTTATAAGTCTGTGAGATGAACTCACAGAACAGAAAGAAGTTTCTCAGAAAGCTTCTTTCACGTTTTGAATGGATGAAATTTCCTTTATCAGTGTAGGCCTCAAAGCGATGTAAGAACCTTTCTCAGTTTCCTCAAAGACAGTTAAGGGACTGCTCCACGAAACATAAGTGTAACTCTGTGAGATGATTCACACATCACCAGGCAGTTTCTAAAAAGCTTCTTTCTAGTTTTCATCTGTGGATTATCCTGTCACCGTAAGCTCATTGCGCTATGAAGTGTCTAATTGCAGATTTCCAGAAAACTGTGTTAACAAACTGATCACTGAAGAGAAACGTGTAACTCTGAGAGTTCCATTCACCACGCATACAGTTTCTCAGAAAGCTTCTCTTTAGTTATTATGTAAATATTTCCTTTTTCACCATAGCCTCAATGAGTCCCAATATACCTTTGCAATCCATGACAACAGTGTTAGCAAACTTTTCCAAGAAGGGAAGGGTGGAACTCTGTGTGATGAAGTCACAATAGAAAGCAATCTCTCAGAAAGCTCTCTCTAATTATTATGTGACGATATTTCCTTTCTCACCATGGGCCCTATGGGCTCCCAAATATCACTTTCCAGATTCCACGAAAAGAGTGTTAGCAAACTGCTTTCTGAAGCCTAAGTTATAGTCTGTGAGATGACCTCACAGAACAGAAAGAAGTTTCTCAGAAAGCTTCTTTCACGTTTTGAATGATGAATTTCCTTTATCAGTGTAGGCCTCAAAGCGATGTAAGGAAGTCCTTCTCAGTTTCCTCAAAGACAGTGTTAATGGCCTGCCCCCGAAACAAAGTGTAACTCTGTGAGATGAATTCACACATCACCAGGCGTTTCTAAGAAAGCTTCTTTCTAGTTTTTCATCTGTGGATATATCCTTTGTCCACCGTAAAGCTTCATTGCGCTATGAAGTGTCTTTGCAGATTTCCAGAAAACTGTGTTAACAAACTGATCACTGAAGAGAAACGTGTAACTCTGAAGTTGCATTCACAATGGCAATGCAGTTTCTCAGAAACTTCTCTTTAGTTATTATGTGAGAATATTTCCTTTTTCAAATAGCCCTCAATGACTCCCAATATACCTTTGCAGAATCCATGACACAGTGTTAGCAAACTGTTCCAAAAGGGAAGGGTGGAACTCTGTGTGATGAAGTCACACATCAGAAACAATCTCTCAGAAAGCTTCTCTCTTTTATAGTGACGATATTTCCTTTCTCACCATGGGCCCCTATGGGCTCCCAAATATCACTTTCCAGATTCCACGAAAAGAGTGTTAGCAAACTGTTTCTGAAGCCTAAGTTATAAGTCTGTGAATGAACTCACAAACGAAGAAGTTTCTCAGAAAGCTTCTTTCACGTTTTGAATGGATTTTCCTTATCAGGTAGGCCTCAAAGCGATGCAGGAAGCCTTTTCAGTTTCCTAAAGACAGTGTTAATGGACTGCTCCACGAAACATAAGTGTAACTCTGTGAGATGAATTCACACATCACCAGGCAGTTTCTAAGAAAGCTTCTTTCTAGTTTTCACCTGTGGATTATCCTTTGTCACCGTAAGCTTCATTGCGCTATAAGTGAATATGCAGATTTCCAGAAACGTTGTTAACAAACTGATCACTGAAGAGAAACGTGTAACTCTGAGATTTGCATTCACACAAGGCAATGCAGTTTCTCAGAAACTTCTCTTTAGTTATTATGTGAGAATATTTCTCTTTTTCACACATACCCTCATGAGCTCCCAAATATACCTTTGCAGAATCCATGACAACAGTGTTAGCAAACTGTTCCAAGAAGGGAAGGGTGGAACTCTGTGTGATGAATCACACATCAGAAGCAATCTCTCAGAAAGCTTCTCTCTAATTATTATGTGACGATATTTCCTTTCTCACCATGGGCCCCTATGGGCTCCCAATATACACTTTCCAGATTCCACGAAAAGAGTGTTAGCAAACTGCTTTCTGAAGCCTAAGTTATAAGTCTGTGAGATGAACTCACAGAACAGAAAGAAGTTTCTCAGAAAGCTTCTTTCACGTTTGGAATGGATGAAATTTCCTTTATCAGTTAGGCCTCAAGGCGATGTAAGGAAGCCCTTCCAGTTTCCTCAAACAGTGTTATGGACTGCTCCACGAAACATAGTGTTAACTCTGTGAGATGAATTCACACATCACCAGGCAGTTTCTAAGAAAGCTTCTTTCTAGTTTTCATCTGGGATTCCTTTGTCACCGTAAGCTTCATTGCGCTATGAATGTTCTAATTGCAGATTTCCAGAAAACTGTGTTAACAAACTGATCACTGAAGAGAAACTGTAACTCTGAGAGTTGCATTCACACAAGGCAATGCAGTTTCTCAGAAAGCTTCTCTTTAGTTATTATTGAGAATATTCCTTTTTCACCATAGCCCTCAATGAGCTCCCAAATATACCTTTGCAGATCCATGACAACGTTAGCAAACTGTTCCAAGAAGGGAAGGGTGGAACTCTGTTGATGAATCCCATCAGAAAGCAATCTCTCAGAAAGCTCTCTCTAATATATGTGACAGTATTTCCTTTCTCACCATGGGCCCCTATGGGCTCCCAATATCACTTTCCAGATTCCACGAAAAGATGTTAGCAAACTGCTTTCTGAAGCCTAAGTTTAAGTCTGTGAGATGAACTCACAGAACAGAAAGAAGTTTTTCTCAGAAGCTTCTTTCCACGTTTTGAATGGATGAATTTCCTTTATCAGTGTAGGCCATCAAGCGATGTAAGGAAGTCCTTTCTCAGTTTCCTCAAAGACAGTGTTAATGGACTGCTCCACGAAACATAAGTGTACTCTGTGAGATGAATTCACACATCACCAGGCAGTTTCTAAGAAAGCTTCTTTCTAGTTTTCATCTGTGGATATATCCTTTGTCACCGTAAGCTTCATTTGCGCTATGAAGTGTCTAATTGCAGATTTCCAGAAAACTGTGTTACAAACTGATCACTGAAGAGAAACGTGTAACTCTGAGAGTTGCATTCACACAAGGCAATGCAGTTTCTCAGAAAGCTTCTCTTTATTTATATGTGAGAATATTTCCTTTTTCACCATAGCCCTCAATGAGCTCCCAATATCTTTGCAGAATCCATGACAACAGTGTTAGCAAACTGTTCCAAGAGGGAAGGGTGGAACCTGTGTGATGAAGTCAACACAGAAAGCAATCTCTCAAAAGCTCTCTCTATTTTATGTGACGATATTTCCTTTCTCCCCATGGGCCCCTATGGCTCCCAATATCACTTTCCAGATTCCACGAAAAGATGTTAGCAAACTGCTTTCTGAAGCTAAGTTATAAGTCTGTGAGATGAACTCACAGAACAGAAAGAAGTTTCTCAGAAAGCTTCTTTCACGTTTTGAAAATGAATTTCCTTTATCAGCGTAGGCTCAAAGCGATGCAAGGAAGCCCTTTTCAGTTTCCTTAAGACAGTGTTATGGACTGCTCCACGAAACATAAGTGTAACTCTGTGAGATGATTCACACATCACCAGCGTTTCTAAGAAAGCTTCTTTCAGTTTTCATCTGTGGATATATCCTTGTCACCGTAAGCTTCATTCGCTATAAGTGTCTAATTGCAGATTTCCAGAAAACTGTGTTAACAAACTGATCACTGAAGAGAAACGTGTAACTCTGAGAGTTGCATTCACACATGCAATGCAGTTTCAAGAAAGCTTCTCTTTATTTATTATGTGAGAATATTTCCTTTTCACCATACCCCAAAGACTCCCAAATATACCTTTGCAGAATCCATGACAACAGTGTTAGCAAACTGTCCAAGAAGGAAGGGTGGAACTCTGTGTGATGAAGTCACACATCAAGAAAGCAATCTCTCAGAAAGCTTCTCTCTAATTATTATGTGACGATATTTCCTTTCTCACCATGGGCCCCTATGGCTCCCAAATATCACTTTCCAGATTCACGAAAAGAGTGTTAGCAAACTGCTTTCTGAGCCTAAGTTATAAGTCTGTGAGATGAACTCACAGAACAGAAAGAAGTTTCTCAGAAAGCTTCTTTCACGTTTTGAATGATGAAATTTCCTTTATCAGTGTAGGCCTCAAAGCGATGTAAGGTCCTTCTCAGTTTCCTCAAAGACAGTGTTAATGGACTGCTCCACGAAACATAAGTGTAACTCTGTAGATAAATTCACACATCACCAGGCAGTTTCTAAGAAAGCTTCTTTCTAGTTTTCATCTGTGGATATATCCTTTGTCACCGTAAGCTTCATTGCGCTATGAAGTGTCTATTGCAGATTTCCAGAAAACTGTGTTTAACAAACTGATCACTGAAGAGAAACTTGTAACTCTGAGAGTTGCATTCACACATGCGAATGCAGTTTCCAGAAAGCTTCTCTTAGTTATTATGTGAGAATATTTCTTTTTTCAATAGCCCTCAATGAGCTCCCAATATACCTTTGCAGAATCCATGACAACAGTGTTAGCAAACTTCAAGAAGGAAGGGTGGAACTCTGTGTGATGAAGTCACACATCAGAAAGCAATCTCTCAGAAAGCTTCTCTCTATTATTATGTGACGATATTTCCTTTCTCACCATGGGCCCCTATGGGCTCCCAAATATCACTTTCCAGATTCCACGAAAAGAGTGTTAGCAAACTGCTTTCTGAAGCTAATTTATAAGTCTGTGAGATGAACTCACAGAACAGAAAGAAGTTTCTCAGAAAGCTTCTTTCACGTTTTGAACATGAATTTTCCTTTATCAGCGTAGGACTCAAACGATGCAAGGAAGCCCTTTTCAGTTTCCTAAAGACAGTGTTAATGGACTGCTCCACGAAACATAAGTGTAACTCTGTGAGATGAATTCACACATCACCAGGCAGTTTCTAAGAAAGCTTCTTTCTAGTTTTCTCATGTGGTATTCCTTTGTCACCGTAAGCTTCATTGCGCTATAAGTGCTAATTGCAGATTTCCAGAAAACTGTGTTAACAACTGATCACTGAAGAGAAACGTGTAACTCTGAGAGTTGCATTCACACAAGGCAATGCAGTTTCTCAGAAAGCTTCTCTTTAGTTATTATGTGAGAATATTTCGTTTTTCACCATAGCCCTCAATGAGCTCCCAAATATACCTTTGCAGAATCCATGACAACAGTGTTAGCAAACTGTTCCAAGAAGGGAAGGGTGGAACTCTGTGTGATGAAATCACACATCAGAAAGCAATCTCTCAGAAAGCTTCTCTCTAATTATTATGTACGATATTTCCTTCTCACCATGGGCCCCTATGGGCTCCCAAATATCACTTTCCAATTCCAGACAGAAAAAGTGTTAGCAAACTGCTTTCTGAAGCCTAAGTTATAAGTCTGTGAGATGAACTCACAAACAGAAAGAAGTTTCTCAGAAAGCTTCTTTCACGTTTTGAATGGATGAAATTTCCTTTATCAGTGTACCTCAAGCGATGTAAGGAAGTCCTTCTCAGTTTCCTCAAAGACATGTTAATGGACTGCTCCACGAAACATATGTAACTCTGTGATGAATTCACACATCACCAGGCAGTTTCTAAAAAGCTTCTTTCTAGTTTTCATCTGTGGATATATCCTTGTCACCGTAAGCTTCATTGCGCTATGAAGTGTCTAATTGCAGATTTCCAGAAAACTGTGTTAACAAACTGATCACTGAGAGAAAACTTGTAACTCTGAGAGTTGCATTCACACAGGCAATGCAGTTTCTCAGAAAGCTTCTCTTTAGTTATTATGTGAAATATTTCCTTTTTCACCATAGCCCTCAATGAGCTCCCAAATATCCTTTGCAGAATCCTGACAACAGTGTTAGCAAACTGTTCCAAGAAGGGAAGGGAACTCTGTGTGATGAATCACACTCAGAAAGCAATCTCTCAGAAAGCTTCTCTCTTATTTTATGTGACGATATTTCCTTTCTCACCATGGGCCCCTATGGGCTCCCAAATATCACTTTCCAGATTCCACGAAAAGAGTGTTAGCAAACTGCTTTCTGAAGCCTAAGTTATAAGTCTGTGAGATGAACTCACAGAACAGAAAGAATTTTCTCAGAAAGCTCTTTCACGTTTTGAATGGATGAAATTCCTTTATCAGTGTAGGCCTCAAAGCGATGTAAGGACCTTCTCAGTTTCCTCAAAGACAGTGTTAATGGACTGCTCCACGAAACATAAGTGTAACTCTGTGAGATGAATTCACACATCACCAGGCAGTTTCTAAGAAGCTTCTTTCTAGTTTTCATGTGGATATATCCTTTGTCACCGTAAGCTTCATTGCGCTATGAGTGTCTAATGGCAGATTTCCAGAAAACTGTGTTAACAAACTGATCACTGAAGAGAAACGTGTAACTCTGAGAGTTGCATTCACACAAGGCAATGCAGTTTCTCAGAAAGCTTCTCTTTAGTTATTATGTGAGAATATTTCCTTTTTCACCATAGCCCTCAATGAGCTCCCAAATATACCTTTGCAGAATCCATGACAACAGTGTTACAAACGTTCCAAAAGGGAAGGTGGAACTCTGTGATGAAGTCAAACATCAGAAAGCAATCTCTCAAAAGCTTCTCTCTAATTTTTATGTGACGATATTTCCTTTCTCACCATGGGCCCTATGGGCTCCCAAATATCACTTTCCAGATTCCACGAAAAGAGTGTTAGCAAACTGCTTTCTGAAGCTAAGTTATAAGTCTGTGAGATGAACTCACAGAACAGAAAGAAGTTTCTCAAAGCTTCTTTCACGTTTTGAACAATGAAATTTCCTTTATCAGCGTAGGCTCAAAGCGATGCAGGAAGCCCTTTTCAGTTTCTTAAAGACAGTGTTAATGGACTGCTCCACGAAACATAAGTGTAACTCTGTGAATGAATTCACACATCACCAGCAGTTTCTAAGAAAGCTTCTTTCTAGTTTTTCATCTGTGGATATATCCTTTGTCACCGTACTTCATTGCCTATGAAGTGTCTAATTGCAGATTTCCAGAAACGTGTTAACAAACTGATCACTGAAGGAAACGTGTAACTCTGAGAGTTGCATTCACACAAGGCAATGCAGTTTCTCAGAAAGCTTCTCTTTAGTTATATGTGAGAATTTTCCTTTTTCACCATAGCCCCAATGAGCTCCCAAATAACCTTTGCAGAATCCATGACAACAGTGTTAGCAAACTGTTCCAAAGGGAAGGGTGGAACTCTGTGTGATGAATCACACATCAGAAAGCAATCTCTCAAAAGCTTCTCTCTATTTATTATGTACGATATTTCCTTTCTCACCATGGGCCCCTATGGGCTCCCAAATATCACTTTCCAGATTCCACGAAAAGAGTGTTAGCAAACTGCTTTCTGAAGCCTAAGTTATAAGTCTGTGAGATGAAACTCACAGAACAGAAAGAATTTTTCTCAGAAAGCTTCTTTCACGTTTTGAATGGATGAAATTTCCTTTATCAGGTGGCCTCAAAGCGATGTAAGGAAGTCCTTCTCAGTTTCCTCAAAGACAGTGTTAATGGACTGCTCCACGAAACATAAGTGTAACTCTGTGAGATAATTCACACATCACCAGGCAGTTTCTAAGAAAGCTTCTTTCTAGTTTTCATCTGTGGATATATCCTTTGTCACCGTAAGCTTCATTGCGCTATGAAGTGTCTAATTGCAGATTTCCAGAAAAGTTGTTAACAAACTGATCACTGAAGAGAAACGTGTAACTCTAGAGTTGCATTCACACAGGCAATGCAGTTTCTCAGAAAGCTTCTCTTTAGTTATTATGTGAGAATATTTCCTTTTTCACCATAGCCCTCAATGAGCCTCCCAAATATACCTTTGCAGAATCCATGACAACAGTGTTAGCAAACGTTTCCAAGAAGGGAAGGTGGAACTCTGTGTGATGAAGTCACACATCAAAAGCAATCTCTCAGAAAGCTTCTCTCTAATTTTATGTGACGATATTCCTTTCTCACCATGGGCCCCTATGGGCTCCCAAATATCACTTCCGATTCCACGAAAAGAGTGTTAGCAAACTGCTTTCTGAAGCTAAGTTTATATCTGTGAGATGACCTCACAGAACAGAAAGAAGTTTCTCAGAAAGCTTCTTTCACGTTTTAAAATGAAATTTCCTTTATCAGGTAGGCCAAAGCGATGAAGGAAGCCCTTTCTCAGTTTCCTAAAAGACAGTGTTAATGGACTGCTCCACGAAACATAAGTGTAACTCTGTGAGATGAATTCACACATCACCAGGCAGTTTCTAAGAAAGCTTCTTTCTAGTTTTCATCTGTGGATATATCCTTTGTCACCGTAAGCTTCATTGCGCTATGAAGTGTCTAATTGCAGATTTCCAGAAACTGTGTAAACAAACTGATCACTGAAGAGAAACGTGTAACTCTGAGAGTTGCATTCACACATGCAATGCAGTTTCTCAGAAAGCTTCTCTTTAGTTATTATGTAGAATATTTCCTTTTTCACCATAGCCCACAATGAGCTCCCAATATACTTTGCAGAATCCATGACAACAGTGTTAGCAAACTGTTCCAAGAAGGGAAGGGTGGAACTCTGTGTGATGAATCACACTCAGAAAGCAATCTCTCAGAAAGCTTCTCTCTAATTATTATGTGACGATATTTCCTTCTCACCATGGGCCCCTATGGGCTCCCAAATATCACTTTCCAGATTCCACGAAAAAGTGTTAGCAAACTGCTTCTGAAGCTAAGTTATAAGTTTGTGAGATGAACTCACAGAACAGAAAGAAGTTTCTCAGAAAGCTTCTTTCACGTTTTGAACAATGAAATTTCCTTTATCAGGTAGGCTCAAAGCGAGCAAGGAAGCCTTTTCAGTTTCCTAAAACAGTGTTAATGGACTGCTCCACGAAACAAAGTGTAACTCTGTGAGATGAATTCACACATCCCCAGGCAGTTTCTAAGAAAGCTTCTTTCTAGTTTTCATCTGTGGATATATCCTTTGTCACCGTAAGCTTCATTGCGCTATAAGTGTCTAATTGCAGATTTCCAGAAAACGTGTTAACAAACTGATCACTGAAGAGAAACGTGTAACTCTGAGAGTTGCATTCACACAAGGCAATGCGTTTCTCAGAAAGCTTCTCTTTAGTTATTATGTGAGAATATTTCCTTTTTCACCATAGCCCACAATGAGCTCCCAAATATACTTTGCAGAATCCATACAACAGTGTTAGCAAACTGTCCCAAAAGGGAATGGTAACTCTGTGTTGAAGTCACACATCAAAAGCAATCTCTCAGAAAGCTTCTCTCTAATTATTATGTGACGATATTTCCTTTCTCACCATGGGCCCCTATGGCTCCCAAATATCACTTTCCAGATTCCACGAAAAGAGTGTTAGCAACTGCTTTCTGAAGCCTAAGTTATAAGTCTGTGAGATGAACTCACAGAACAGAAAAAGTTTCTCAGAAAGCTTCTTTCACGTTTTGAATGGATGAAATTTCCTTTATCAGTGTAGGCCTCAAAGCGATGTAAGGAAGTCCTTCTCAGTTTCCTCAAAGACAGTGTTAATGGACTGCTCCACGAAAAATAAGTGTAACTCTGTGAGATGAATTCACACTCACCGCAGTTTCTAAGAAAGCTTCTTTCTAGTTTTCATCTGTGGATATATCCTTTGTCACCGTAAGCTTCATTGCGCTATGAAGTGTCTAATGGCAGATTTCCAGAAAACTGTGTTAACAAACTGATCACTGAAGAGAAACGTGTAACTCTGAGAGTTGCATTCACACAAGGCAATGCAGTTTCTCAGAAAGCTTCTCTTTAGTTATTATGTGAGAATATTCTTTTTCACACATAGCCTCAATGAGCTCCCAAATAACCTTTGCAGAATCCATGACAACAGTGTTAGCAAACTGTTCCAAGAAGGGAGGGAGTGGAACTCTGTGTGATGAATCACACATCAGAAAGCAATCCTCAGAAAGCTTCTCTCTAATTATTATGTGACGATATTTCCTTTCTCACCATGGGCCCCTATGGGCTCCCAAATATCACTTTCCAATTCCACGAAAAGAGTGTTAGCAAACTGCTTTCTGAAGCCTAAGTTATAATTCTGTGAATGAACTCACAGACAGAAAGAAGTTTCTCAGAAAGCTTCTTTCACGTTTTGAATGGATGAAATTTCCTTTATCGTGTAGGCCTCAAGCGATGTAAGGAAGTCCTTCTCAGTTTCCTCAAAGACAGTGTTAATGGACTGCTCCACGAAACATAAGTGTAACTCTGTGAGATGAATTCACACACATCACCAGGCAGTTTCTAAGAAAGCTTCTTCTCTAGTTTTCATCTGTGGATATATCCTTTGTCACCGTAAGCTTCATGCGCTATGAATGTCTAATTGCAGATTTCCAGAAAACGTGTTAACAAACTGATCACTGAAGAGAAACGTGTACTCTGAGAGTTGCATTCACACAAGGCATGCAGTTTCTCAGAAAGCTTCTCTTTAGTTATTATGTGAGAATATTTCCTTTTTCACCATAGCCCTCAATGACCTCCAAATATACCTTTGCAGAATCCATGACACAGTGTTAGCAAACGTGTTCCAAGAAGGGAAGTGGGAACTCTGTGTGATGAAGTCACACATCAAGAAGCAATCTCTCAGAAAGCTTCTCTCTATTTTTATGTGAGATATTTCCTTTCTCACCATGGGCCCCTATGGGCTCCAAATACACTTTCCGAGATTCCACGAAAAGAGTGTTAGCAAACTGCTTTCTGAAGCTAAGTTATAAGTCTGTGAGATGAACTCACAGAACAGAAAGAAGTTTCTCAGAAAGCTTCTTTCACGTTTTGAACAATGAAATTTCCTTTATCAGCGTAGGACTCAAAGCGATGCAAGGAAGCCCTTTTCAGTTTCCTTAAAGACAGTGTTAATGGACTGCTCCACGAAACATAAGTGTAACTCTGTGAGATGAATTCACACATCACCAGCAGTTTCTAAGAACTTCTTTAGTTTTCATCTGTGGATATATCCTTTGTCACCGTAAGCTTCATTGCGCTATGAAGTGTCTAATTGCAGATTTCCAGAAACAGTGTTAACAAACTGATCACTGAAGAAACGTGTAACTCTGAGAGTTGCTTCACCATGGCAATGCAGTTTCTCAGAAAGCTTCTCTTTAGTTATTATGTGAGATATTTCCTTTTTCACCATAGCCCCAATGAGCTCCCAAATATACTTTGCAGAATCCATGACAACAGTGTTAGCAAACTGTTCCAAGAAGGGAAGGGTGGAACTCTGTTGATGAGTCACACATCGAAAGCAATCTCTCAAAAGCTTCTCTCTACTTATTATGTGACGTATTTCCTTTCTCACCATGGGCCCCTATGGGCTCCAAATACACTTTCCAATTCCACAAAAAAGAGTGTTAGCAAACTGCTTTCTGAAGCCAAGTTATAAGTCTGTGAGATGAACTCACAGAACAGAAAGAAGTTTCTCAGAAAGCTTCTTTCACGTTTTGAAATGAAATTCCTTTATCAGTGTAGGCCTCAAAGCATGAAGGAAGTCTTCTCAGTTTCCTCTAAAGACAGTGTTAATGGACTGCTCCACGAAACTAAGTGTAACTCTGTGAGATGAATTCACACATCACCAGGCAGTTTCTAGAAAGCTTCTTTCTAGTTTTCATCTGTGGATATATCCTTTGTCACCGTAAGCTTCATTGCGCTATGAAGTGTCTAATTGCAGATTTCCAGAAAACTGTGTTAACAAACTGATCACTGAAGAAAACGTGTAACTCTGAAGTTGCATTCACACAGGCAATGCGTTTTCTCAGAAAGCTTCTCTTTAGTTATTATGTGAGAATATTTCTTTTTCACCATAGCCCCAATGAGCTCCCAATATACCTTTGCAGAATCCATGACAACAGTGTTAGCAAACTGTTCCAAGAGGGAAGGGTGGAACTCTGTGTGATGAATCACACATCAGAAAGCAATCTCTCAGAAAGCTTCTCTCTATTATTAGTGACGATATTTCCTTTCTCACCATGGCCCCTATGGGCTCCCAAATATCACTTTCCAGATTCCACGAAAAGAGTGTTAGCAAACTGCTTTCTGAAGCCTAAGTTATAAGTCTGTGATGAACTCACAGAACAGAAAGAAGTTTCTCAGAAAGCTCTTTCACGTTTTGAATGGATGAAATTTCCTTTATCAGTGTAGGCCTCAACGCATGTAAGGAAGTCCTTCTCAGTTTCCTCAAAGCCAGTGTTAATGGACTGCTCCACGAAACATAAGTGTAACTCTGTGAGATGAATTCACACATCACCAGGCATTTTCTAAGAAAGCTTCTTTCTAGTTTCATCATCTGTGGATATATCCTTTGTCACCGTAAGCTTCATTGCGCTATGAAGTGTCTAATTGCAGATTTCCAGAACTGTGTTAACAAACTGATCACTGAAGAGAAACGTGTAACTCTGGGTTGCATTCACACAGGCAATGCAGTTTCTCAGAAAGCTTCTCTTAGTTATTATGTGAGAATATTTCCTTTTTCACCATAGCCCTCAATGAGCCTCCAAATATCTTTGCAGAATCCATGACAACAGTGTTAGCAAACTGTTCCAAGAGGAAGGGTGGAACTCTGTGTGATGAAGTCACACATAGAAAGCAATCTCTCAGAAAGCTTCTCTCTAATTTTATGTGACGTATTTCCTTTCTCACCATGGGCCCCTATGGGCTCCCAAATATCACTTTCCAGATTCCACGAAAAGAGTGTTAGCAAACTGCTTCTGAAGCTAAGTTATAAGTCTGTGAGATGAACTCACAGAACAGAAAGAAGTTTCTCAGAAAGCTTCTTTCACGTTTTGAACAATGAAATTTCCTTATCAGCGTAGGTCAAGCGATGCAAGGAAGCCCTTTCACAGTTTCCTTAAAGACAGTGTTAATGGACTGCTCCACGAAACATAAGTGTACTCTCTGTGAGATGAATTCACACATCACCAGGCAGTTTTCTAAGAAAGCTTCTTTCTAGTTTTTTCATCTGTGGATATATCCTTTGTCACCGTAAGCTTCATTGCGCATGAAGTGTCTAATTGCAATTTCCAGAAAACTGTGTTAACAAACTGATCACTGAAGAGAAACGTGTAACTCTGAGAGTTGCATTCACACAAGGCAATGCAGTTTCTCAGAAAGCTTCTCTTTAGTTATTATGTGAGAATATTTCCTTTTTCACCATAGCCCTCAATGAGCTCCCAAATATACCTTTGCAGAATCCATGACAACAGTGTTAGCAAACTGTTCCAAGAAGGGAAGTGTGGAACTCTGTGTGATGAAGTCACACATCAGAAAGCAATCTCTCAGAAAGCTTCTCTCTAATTATATGTGACGATATTTCCTTTCTCACCATGGGCCCCTATGGGCTCCCAAATATCACTTTCCGATTCCACGAAAAGAGTGTTAGCAAACTGTTTTCTGAAGCCTAAGTTATAAGTCTGTGAGATGAACTCACAGAACAGAAAGAAGTTTCTCAAAGCTTCTTTCACTTTTTGAATGATGAAATTTCCTTTATCAGGTAGGCCTCAAAGCGATGCAAGGAAGCCCTTCTCAGTTTCCTCAAAGACAGTGTTAATGGACTGCTCCACGAACCATAAGTGTAACTCTGTGAGATGAATTCACACATCACCAGGCAGTTTCTAAGAAAGCTTCTTTCTAGTTTTCATCTGTGGATATATCCTTGTCACCGTAAGCTTCATTGCGCTATGAAGTGTCTAATGGCAGATTTCCAGAAAACTGTGTTAACAAACTGATCACTGAAGAGAAACGTGAACTCTGAGAGTTCATTCACACAGGCAATGCAGTTTCTCAGAAAGCTTCTCTTAGTTATTATGTGAGAAATTTCCTTTTTCACACATAGCCCTCAATGAGCTCCCAAATATACCTTTGCAGAATCCATGACAACAGTGTTACAAACGTGTTCCAAGAAGGGAAGGGTGGAACTCGTGTGATGAATCAAACATCAGAAAGCAATCTCTCAGAAAGCTTCTCTCTAATTATTATGTGACGATATTCCTTTCTCACCATGGGCCCCTATGGGCTCCCAAATATCACTTTCCAGATTCCACGAAAAGAGTGTTAGCAAACTGCTTTCTGAAGTCTAAGTTATAAGTCTGTGAGATGAACTCACAGAACAGAAAGAAGTTTCTCAGAAAGCTTCTTTCACGTTTTGAACAATGAAATTCCTTTATCAGCGTGTAGGCTCAAAGCGATGAAGGAAGCCCTTTTCAGTTTCCTAAAGACAGTGTTAATGGACTGCTCCCACGAACATAAGTGTAACTCTGTGAGATGAATTCACACATCACCAGGCAGTTTCTAAGAAAGCTTCTTTCTAGTTTTCATCTGTGGATATATCCTTTGTCACCGTAAGCTTCATTGCGTTATGAAGTGTCTAATTGCAGATTTCCAGAAAACGTGTTAACAAACTGATCACTGAAGAGAAACGTGTAACTCTGAGAGTTGCATTCACACAGGCAATGCAGTTTCTCAGAAAGCTTCTCTTAGTTATTATGTGAGAATATTTCCTTTTTCACCATAGCCCCAATGAGCTCCCAAATATACCTTGCAGAATCCATGACACAGTGTTAGCAAACTGTTCCAAGAAGGGAAGGTGGGAACTCTGTGTGATGAAATCACACATCAAAAAGCAATCTCTCAGAAAGCTTCTCTCTAATATTATGTGACGATATTTCCTTTCTCACCATGGGCCCCTATGGGCTCCCAAATATCACTTTCCAGATTCCACAAAAGAGTGTTAGCAAACTGCTTTCTGAAGCCTAAGTTATAAGTCTGTGAGATGAACTCACAGAACAGAAAGAAGTTTCTCAGAAAGCTTCTTCACGTTTTGAAGGATGAAATTTCCTTTATCAGTGTAGGCCTCAAAGCGATGTAAGGAAGCCTTCTCATTTTCCTCAAAGACAGTGTTAATGGACTGCTCCACGAAACATAAGTGTAACTCTGTGAGATGAATTCACACATCACCAGGCAGTTTCTAAGAAAGCTTCTTTCTAGTTTTCATCTGTGGATATATCCTTTGTCACCGTAAGCTTCATTGCGCTATGAAGTGTCTAATTGCAGATTTCCGAAAACTGTGTTAACAAACTGATCACTGAAGAGAAACGTGTAACTCTGAGAGTTGCATTCACACAGGCAATGCAGTTTCTCAGAAAGCTTCTCTTTATTTATTATGTGAGAATTTTCTTTTTTCACCTAGCCCTCAATGAGCTCCCAAATATACCTTTGCAGAATCCATGACAACAGTGTTAGCAAACTGTTCCAAGAAGGGAGGGTGGAACTCTGTGTGATGAAATCACACATCAGAAAGCAATCTCTCAGAAAGCTTCTCTCTCTTATTATGTGACGATATTTCCTTTCTCACCATGGGCCCCTATGGGCTCCCAAATATCACTTTCCAGATTCCACGAAAAGATGTTTAGCAAACTGCTTTCTGAAGCCTAAGTTATAAGTCTGTGAGATGACCTCACAGAACAGAAAGAAGTTTCTCAGAAAGCTTCTTTCACGTTTTGATGGATGAAATTTCCTTTATCAGTGTAGGCCTCAAAGCGATGAAGGAAGTCCTTCTCAGTTTCCTCAAAGACAGTGTTAATGGACTGCTCCACGAAACATAAGTGTAACTCTGTGAGATGAATTCACACATCACCAGGCAGTTTCTAAGAAAGCTTCTTTCTAGTTTTCATCTGTGGATATATCCTTTGTCACCGTAAGCTTCATTGCCATGAGTGTCTAATGGCAGATTTCCAGAAAACTGTGTTAACAAACTGATCACTGAAGAGAAACGTGTAACTTGAAGTTTGTATTCAGAGTTACACTTATGTTTCGTGGAGCAGTCCTAACACTGTCTTTGAGGAAAACTGAGAAGGGCTTCCTTGCATCGCTTTGAGGCCTACGCTGATAAAGGAAATTTCATCGTTCAAAACGTGAAAGAAGCTTTCTGAGAAACTTCTTTCTGATCTGTGAGTTCATCTCCCAGACTTATAACTTAGACTTCAGAAAGCAGTTTGCTAAACTCTTTTCGTGGAATCTGGAAAGTCTATTTGGGAGCCCATAGGGCCCATGGTGAGAAAGGAAATATCGTCACATAGTAAGTAGAGAGAAGCTTTTCTGAGAGATGCTTCTGATGTGACTTCGTCACACAGAGTTCCACCCTCCCTTCTTGGAACAGTTTGCTACCACTGTTGTCAGGGATTCTGCAAAGGTATATTGGGAGCTCATTGAGCGCTATGGTGAAACAAAGGACATATCCTCACATAAAAAGAGAAGCTTTCTGAGAAACTGCATTGCCATGTGTGAATGCAACTCTCAGAGTTACACGTTTCTCTTCAGTGATCAGTTTGTTACACACAGTTTTCTGGAAATCTGCAATTAGACACTTCAAGCGCAATGACGCTTACGGTGACAAAGGATATATCCACAGATGAAAACTAGAAAGAAGCTTTCTTAGAAACTGCCTGTGATGTGTGAATTCATCTCACAGAGTTACACTTATGTTGTGGAGCAGTCCATTAACACTGTCTTGAGGAAATGTGAAGGGCTTCCTTGCATCGCTTTGAGGCCTACGCTGATAAAGGAAATTTCATCGGTTCAAAACGTGAAAGAAGCTTTCTGAGGAAACTTCTTTCTGATCTTGAGTTCATCTCCCAGACTTATAACTAGACTTCAAAGCGTTTGCTAACACTCTTTTCGTGGAATCTGGAAAGTGATATTTGGGAGCCCATAGGGGCCCATGGTGAGAAAGGAAATATCGTCACATAGTAAGTAGAGAGAGCTTTCTGAGAGATTGCTTTCTGATGTGTGACTTCGTCACACAGAGTTCCACCCTTCCCTTCTTGGAACAGTTTGCTAACACTGTTGTCAGGGATTCTGCCAAAGGTTATATTTGGGAGCTCATTGAGCGCTATGGTGAAAAAAGGACATATCCTCCCATAAAACTAAAGAGAAGCTTTCTGAGACTGCATTGCCATGTGTGAATGCAACTCTCAGAGTTACACGTTTCTCTTCAGTGATCAGTTTGTTAACCCAGTTTTCTGGAAATCTGCAATTAGACACTTCATAGCGCAATGAAGCTTACGGTGACAAAGGATATATCCACAGATGAAAACTAGAAAGAAGCTTTCTTAGAAACTGCCTGGTGATGTGTGAATTCATCTCTCAGAGTTACACTTATGTTTCGTGGAGCAGTCCATTAACACTGTCTTTGAGGAAACTGAGAGGGCTTCCTTGCATCGCTTTGAGGCCTACGCTGAAAAGGGAGTTACACTTATGTTTCGTGGAGCAGTCCATTAACACTGTCTTTAAGGAACTGAAAGGGCTTCCTTGCATCGCTTTGAGTCACGCTGATAAAGGAAATTCATTGTTCAAAACAGTGAAAGAAGCTTCTGAGAAACTTCTTTCTGTTTTGTGAGTTATCTCACAGACATAACTTAGGCTTCAGAAAGCAGTTTGCTAACACTCTTTTCGTGGAATCTGGAAAGTGATATTTGGGAGCCCATAGGGGCCCATTGTGAGAAAGGAAATATCGTCACATAATAATTAGAGAGAAGCTTTCTGAGAGATTGCTTTCGATGGGTGACTTCATCACACAGAGTTCCACCCTTCCTTCGTGGAACAGTTTGCTAAACATGTTGTCATGGATTCTGCAAAGGTAATTTGGAGACTCATTGAGGGCTATGGTGAAAAAGAAATATTCTCACATATAACTAAAGAGAAGCTTTCTGAGAAACTGCATTGCCTGTGTGATGCAACTCTCAGAGTTACAAGTTTCTCTTCAGTGATCAGTTGTGAACCCAGTTTTCTGGAAATCTGCAATTAGACACTTCATAGCGCAATGAAGCTTACGGTGACAAAGGATATATCCACAGATGAAACTAGAAAGAAGCTTTCTTAGAAACTGCCTGGTGATGTGTGAATTCATCTCACAGAGTTACACTTATGTTTCGTGGAGCAGTCCCTTAACACTGTCTTTGGGAAACTGAGAAGGCTTCCTTACACGCTTTGAGCCTACACTGATAAAGAATTTCATCCATTCAAAACGTGAAAGAAGCTTTCTGAGAAACTTCTTTCTGTTCTGTGAGTTCATCTCACAGACTTATAACTTAGGCTTCAGAAAGCAGTTTGCTAACACTTTTCGTGGAATCTGGAAAGTGATATTTGGGAGCCCATAGGGGCCCATGGTGAGAAAGGAATATCGTCACATAATAATTAGAGAGAAGCTTTCTGAGAGATTGCTTTCTGATGTGTGATTCATCACACAGAGTTCCACCCTTCCCTTCTTGGAAGCTTTGCTAACACTGTTGTCATGGATTCTGCAAGGTATATTTGGGAGCTCATGAGGGCTAGTGATGTGAAAAAGGAAATATTCTCACATAATAACTAAAGAGAAGCTTTTGAGAAACTGCATTGCCTTGTGTGAATGCAACTCTCAGAGTTACACGTTTCTCTTCAGTGATCAGTTTGTTAACACAGTTTTCTGGAAATCTGCAATTAGACACTTCATAGCGCAATGAACGACGGTGACAAAGGATATATCCACAGATGAAAACTAGAAGAAGCTTTCTTAGAAAACTGCCTGGTGATGTGTGAATTCATCTCACAGAGTTACACTTATGTTTCGTGGAGCAGTCCATTAACACTGTCTTTAGGAAACTGAAAAGGCTTCCTTCATCGCTTTGAGCCTACCTGATAAGGAAATTTCATGTTCAAAACGTGAAAGAAGCTTTCTGAGAAACTTCTTTCTGTTCTGTGAGTTCATTCACAGACTTATAACTTAGCTTCAGAAAGCAGTGTCTTAACACTCTTTCGTGGAATCTGGAAAGTGATATTTGGGAGCCATAGGGGCCCATGGTGAGAAAGGAAATATCGTCACATAATAATAGAGAGAAGCTTTCTGAGAGATGCTTTCTGATGTTTGACTTCATCACACAGAGTTCCACCCTTCCCTTCTTGGAACAGTTTGCTAACACTGTTGTCATGGATTCTGCAAAGGTATATTTGGAGCTCATTGAGGGCTATGGTGAAAAAGGAAATATTCTCACATAATAACTAAAGAGAAGTTTCTAGAAACTGCATTGCCTGTGTGAATGCAACTCTCAGAGTACACGTTTCTCTTCAGTGATCAGTTTGTTAACACAGTTTTCTGGAAATCTGCCATTAGAACATTCATAGCGCAATGAGTACGGTGACAAAGGATATATCCACAGATGAAAACTAGAAAGAAGCTTTCTTAGAAACTGCTGGTGATGTGTGAATTCATCTCACAGAGTTACACTTATGTTTCGTGGAGCAGTCCATTAACACTGTCTTGAGGAAACTGAGAAGGACTTCCTTCATCGCTTTGAGGCTCACTGATAAAGGAAATTCATCCATTCAAAACGGAAAGAAGCTTTCTGAGAAACTTCTTTCTGTTCTGTGAGTTCATCTCACAGACTTATAACTTGGCTTCAGAAAGCAGTTTGCTAACACTCTTTTCGTGGAATCTGGAAAGTGATATTTGGGAGCCCATAGGGGCCCATGGTGAGAAAGGAAATATCGTCACATAATAATTAGAGAGAAGCTTTCTGAGAGATTGCTTTCTGATGTGTGATTTCATCACACAGAGTTCCACCCTTCCCTTCTTGGAACAGTTTGCTAACACTGTTGTCATGGATTCTGCAAAGGTATATTTGGGAGCTCATTGAGGGCTATGGTGAAAAAGAAATATTCTCACTAATAACTAAGAGAAGCTTTTGAGAAACTGCATTGCCATGTGTGAATGCAACCTCAGAGTTACACGTTCTCTTCAGTGATCAGTTTGTTAACACAGTTTTCTGGAACTTGCAATTAGCACTTATAGCGCAATGAAGCTTACGGTGACAAGGAGATATATCCACAGTGAAAACTAGAAAGAAGCTTTCTTAGAAACTGCCTGGTGATGTGTGAATTCATCTCACAGAGTTACACTTAGTTTCGTGGAGCAGTCCCTTAACACTGTCTTTAGGAAACTGAAGGGACTCTTCATCGCTTTGAGGTCCACGCTGATAAAGGAAATTCATTGTTCAAAACGTGAAAGAAGCTTTCTGAGAAACTTCTTTCTGTTCTGTGAGTTCATCTCACAGACTTATAACTTAGGCTTCAGAAAGCAGTTTGCTAACACTCTTTTCGTGGAATGCGAAGTGTATGGGAGCCATAGGGGCCCATGGTGAGAAAGGAAATATCGTCACATAATAATTAGAGAGAAGCTTTCTGAGAGATTGCTTTCTGAGTGTGATTCATCACACAGAGTTCCACCCTTCCCTTCTTGGAACAGTTTGCTAACACTGTTGTCATGGTTCTGCAAAGGTATTTGGGAGCTCATTGAGGGCTATGGTGAAAAAGAAATATTCTCACATAATAACTAAGAGAAGCTTCTGAGAAACTGCATTGCCATGTGTGAATGCAACTCAGAGTTACACGTTTCTCTTCAGTGATCAGTTTGTTAACACAGTTTTCTGGAAATCTGCAATTAGCACTTATAGCGCAATGAAGCCTACGGTGACAAAGGATATATCCACAATGAAAACTAGAAAGAAGCTTTCTTAGAAACTGCCTGGTGATGTGTGAATTCATCTCACAGAGTTACACTTATGTTTCGTGGAGCAGTCCATTAACACTGTCTTTAGGAAACTGAAAGGCTTCCTTCATCGCTCTTTGAGCCTACCTGATAAAGGAAATTTCATTCTTCAAAACGGGAAAGAAGCTTTTGAGAAACTTCTTTCTGTTCTGTGAGTTCATCTCACAGACTTATAACTTAGGCTTCAGAAAGCAGTGTCTAACACTCTTTTCGTGGAATCTGGAAAGTGATATTTGGGAGCCCAAGGGGCCCATGGTGAGAAAGGAAATATCGTCACATAATAATAGAGAGAAGCTTTCTGAGAGATTGCTTTCTGATGTGTGACTTCATCACACAGAGTTCCACCCTTCCCTTCTTGGAACAGTTTGCTAACACTGTTGTCATGGATTCTGCAAAGGTATATTGGGAGCTCATTGAGGGCTATGGTGAAAAGAAATATTCTCACATAATAAAAAGAGAAGCTTTCTGAGAAAACTGCATTGCCTTGTGTGAATGCACTCTCAAGTTACACGTTTTCTTCAGTGATCAGTTTGTTAACACAGTTTTCTGGAAATCTGCAATTAGACACTTCATAGCGCAATGAAGCTTACGGTGACAAAGATATATCCACAGATGAAACTAGAAAGAAGCTCTTAGAAACTGCCTGGTGATGGTGAATTCATCCACAGAGTTACACTTATGTTTCGTGGAGCAGTCCATTAACACTGTTTGAGGAAACTGAGAAGGCTTCCTACATCGCTTTGAGGCCTACCTGATAAAGGAAATTTCATCATTCAAAACGTGAAAGAAGCTTTCTGAGAAACTTCTTTCTGTTTGTGAGTTCACTCACAGACTTATAACTTAGGCTTCAGAAAGCAGTTTGCTAACACTCTTTTCGTGGAATCTGGAAAGTGATATTGGGAGCCCATAGGGGCCCATGGTGAGAAAGGAAATATCGTCACATAATAATAGAGAGAAGCTTTCTGAGAGATTGCTTTCTGATGTGTGATTTCATCACACAGAGTTCCACCCTTCCCTTCTTGGAACAGTTTGCTAACACTGTTGTCATGGATTCTGCAAGGTATATTTGGGAGCTCATTGAGGGCTATGGTGAAAAAGAAATATTCTCACATAATAACTAAAGAGAAGCTTTCTGAGAAACGCATTGCATGTGTGAATGCAACTCTCAGAGTTACACGTTTCTCTTCAGTGATCAGTTGTTAACACAGTTTTCTGGAAATCTGCAATTAGACATTCATAGCGCAATGAAGCTTACGGTGACAAAGGATATATCCACAGATGAAAACTAGAAAGAAGCTTTCTTAGAAACTGCCTGGTGAGTGTGATTTATCTCACAGAGTTACACTTATGTTTCGTGGGGCAGTCCATTAACACTGTCTTTGAGGAAACTGAGAAGGCTTCCTTACATCGCTTTGAGGCCTACACTGATAAAGGAATTTCATCCTTCAAAACGTGAAAGAAGCTTTCTGAGAAACTTCTTTCGTTCTGTGGTTCATCTCACAGACTTATAACTTAGCTTCAGAAAGCAGTTTGCTAACACTCTTTTCGGGAATCTGGAAAGTGATATTGGGAGCCCATAGGGGCCCATGGTGAGAAAGGAAATATCGTCACATAATAATAGAGAGAAGCTTTCTGAGAGATTGCTTTCTGATGTTGACTTCATCACACAGAGGTCCACCCTTCCCTTCTTGGAACAGTTTGCTAACACTGTTGTCATGGATTCTGCAAAGGTATATTTGGGACTCATGAGGCTATGGTAAAAAGGAAATATTCTCACATAATAACTAAAGGAAGCTTTCTGAGAACTGCATTGCCTTGTGTGAATGCAACTCTCAGAGTTACACGTTTCTCTTCAGTGATCAGTTTGTTAACACAGTTTTCTGAAATCTGCATTAGACACTCATAGCGCAAGAAGCTTACGGTGACAAAGGTATATCCACAGATGAAAACTAGAAAGAAGCTTTCTTAGAAACTGCCTGGTGATGTGTGAATTCATCTCACAGAGTTACACTTATGTTTCGTGGAGCAGTCCATTAACATGTCTTTGAGGAAACTGAGAAGGACTTCCTTACATCGCTTGGCCTACTGATAAAGGAAATTTCATCCATTCAAAACGTGAAAGAAGCTTTCTGAGAAACTTCTTTCTGTTCTGTGAGTTCATCTCACAGACTTATAACTTAGGCTTCAGAAAGCAGTTTGCTAACACTCTTTTCGTGGAATCTGGAAGTGATTTGGGAGCCCATAGGGGCCCATGGTGAGAAGGAAATATCGTCACATAATAATTAGAGAGAAGCTTTCTGAGAGATTGCTTTCTGATGTGTGATTCATCACACAGAGTTCCACCTCCCTTCTTGGAACAGTTTGCTAACACGTTGTCATGGATTCTGCAAAGGTATATTTGGGAGCTCTTGAGGGCTATGGTGAAAAGGAAATATTCTCACATAAACTAAAGAGAAGCTTCTGAGAAACTGCATTGCCTGTGTGAATGCAACTCTCAGAGTTACACGTTTCTCTTCAGTGATCAGTTTGTAACACAGTTTTCTGGAAATCTGCAATTAGACACTTCATAGCGCAATGAAGCTTACGGTGACAAAGGATATATCCACAGATGAAACTAGAAAGAAGCTTTCTTAGAAACTGCCTGGTGATGTGTGAATTCATCTCACAGAGTTACACTATGTTTCGTGGAGCAGTCATTAACACTGTCTTTGAGGAAACTGAGAAGGACTTCCTTACACGCTTTGAGGCCTCACTGATAAAGGAAATTTCATCCATTCAAAACGTGAAAGAAGCTTTCTGAGAAACTCTTTCTGTTCTGTGAGTTCATCTCCACAGACTTATAACTTGCTTCAGAAAGCAGTTTGCTAACATCTTTTCGTGGAATCTGGAAAGTGATATTTGGGAGCCCATGGGGCCCATGGTGAGAAAGGAATATCGTCACATATAATTAGAGAGAAGCTTTCTGAGAGATGCTTTCTGATGTGTGATTCATCACACAGAGTTCCACCCTTCCCTTCTTGGAACAGTTTGCTAACACTGTTGTCATGGATTCTGCAAAGGTATATTTGGGAGCTCATTGAGGGCTATGGTGAAAAGAAATATTCTCACATATAAACTAAAGAGAAGCTCTTTTGAGAAACTGCATTGCCATGTGTGAATGCAACTCTCAGAGTTACACGTTTCTCTTCAGTGATCAGTTGTTAACACAGTTTTCTGGAAATCTGCAATTAGCACTTATAGGCAATGAAGCTTACGGTGACAAAGGATATATCCACAGTGAAAACTAGAAAGAACTTCTTAGAAAACTGCCTGGTGATGTGTGAATTCATCTCACAGAGTTACACTTATGTTTCGTGGAGAGTCCATTAACACTGTCTTTAGGAAACTGAAAAGGGCTTCCTGCATCGCTTTGAGCCTACGCTGATAAGAGAAATTCATTCATTCAAAACGTGAAAGAGCTTTCTGAGAAACTTCTTTCTGTTCTGTGAGTTCATCTCACAGACTATAACTTAGGCTTCAGAAAGCAGTTTGCTAACACTCTTTTCGTGGAATCTGGAAAGTGATATTTGGGAGCCCATAGGGGCCCATGGTGAGAAAGGAAATATCGTCACATAATAATTAGAGAGAAGCTTTCTGAGAGATTGCTTTCTGATGTGTGATTCATCACACAGAGTTCCACCTTCCCTTCTTGGAACAGTTTGCTAACACTGTTGTCATGGATTCTGCAAAGGTATATTTGGGAGCTCATTGAGGGCTATGGTGAAAAAGAAATATTCTCACATAATAACTAAAGAGAAGCTTTTGAGAAACTGCATTGCCATGTGTGAATGCAACTCTCAGAGTTACACGTCTCTTCAGTGATCAGTTGTTAACACAGTTTTCTGGAAATCTGCAATTAGACTTATAGCGCAATGAAGCTTACGGTGACAAAGGTATATCCACAGATGAAAACTAGAAGAAGCTTTCTTAGAAATGCCTGGTGATGTGTGAATTCATCACAGAGTTACACTTATGTTTCGTGGAGCAGTCCATTAACACTGTCTTTAAGAGAACTGAAAGGGCTTCCTTGCATCGTTTGAGCCTACCTGATAAAGGAAATTCATTTTCAAAACGTGAAAGAAGCTTTCTGAGAAACTTCTTTCTGTTCTGTGAGTTCATCTCACAGACTATAACTTAGGCTTCAGAAAGCAGTTTGCTAACATCTTTTCGTGAATCTGGAAAGTGATATTTGGGAGCCCATAGGGGCCCATGGTGAGAAAGGAAATATCGTCACATAATAATGAGAGGAAGCTTTCTGAGAGATTGCTTTCTGATGTGTGACTTCATACACAGAGTTCCACCCTTCCCTTCTTGGAACAGTTTGCTAACACTGTTGTCATGGATTCTGCAAAGGTATATGGGAGCTCATTGAGGGCTATTGTGAAAAAGGAAATATTCTCACATAATAACTAAAGAGAAGTTCTGAGAAACTGCATTGCATGTGTGAATGCAACTCTCAGAGTTACACGTTTCTCTTCAGTGATCAGTTTGTTAACACGTTTTTGGAAATCTGCAATTAGACACTTCATAGCGCAATGAAGCTACGGTGACAAAGGATATATCCACAGATGAAAACTAGAAAGAAGCTTTCTTAGAAACTGCCTGGTGATGTGTGATTCATCTCACAGAGTAACTTATGTTTCGTGGGCAGCGCCATTAACACTGTCTTGAGGAAACTGAGAAGGACTTCCTTACATCGCTTTGAGGCCTACCACTGATAAAGGAAATTCATCCATTCAAAACGTGAAAGAAGCTTTCTGAGAAACTTCTTTCTGTTCTGTGAGTTCATCTCACAGACTTATAACTTAGGCTCAGAAAGCAGTTTGCTAACACTTTTTCGTGGAATCTGGAAAGTGATATTTGGGAGCCATAGGGGCCCATGGTGAGAAAGAGAATATCGTCACATAATAATTAGAGAGAAGCTTTCTGAGAGATTGTTTCTTATTGTGACTTCATCACACAGGTTCCACCCTTCCCTTCTTGGAACAGTTTGCTAACACTTGTTTGTCAGGATTCTGCAAAGGTATATTTGGGACTCATTGAGGGCTATGGTGAAAAAGGAAATATTCTCACATAATAACTAAAGAGAAGCTTTCTGAGAAACTGCATTGCCTGTGTGAGCAATGAATCTCAGAGTACACGTTTCTCTTCAGTGATCAGTTTGTTAACACAGTTTTCTGGAAATCTGCAATTAGACATTCATAGCGCAATGAAGCTTACGGTGACAAGGAATATCACCGATGAAAACTGAAAGAAGCTTTCTTAGAAACTGCCTGGTGATGTGTGAATTCATCTCACAGAGTTACAATTATGTTTCGTGGAGCAGTCCATTAACACTGTCTTATGAGAAACTGAGAAGGACTTCCTTACATCGCTTTGAGGCCTACACTGATAAAGGAAATTTCATCCATTCAAAACGTGAAAGAAGCTTTCTGAGAAACTTCTTTCTGTTCTGTGAGTTCATCTCACAGACTTATAACTTAGGCTTCAGAAAGCAGTTTGCTAACACTCTTTCGTGGAATTGGAAAGTGATATTTGGGAGCCCATAGGGGCCCATGGTGAGAAAGGAATATCGTCACATAATAAGTAGAGGAAGCTTTCTGAGAGATTGCTTTCTGATGTGTGACTCATCACACAGAGGTCCACCTTCCCTTCTTGGAACAGTTTGCTAACACTGTTGTCATGGATTCTGCAAAGGTATATTTGGGAGCTCATTGGGGCTATGGTGAAAAAGAAATATTCTCACATAAAACTAAAGAGAAGCTTTCTGAGAAACTGCATTGCCATGTGTGAATGCAACTCTCAGAGTTACACGTTTCTCTTCAGTGATCAGTTTGTTAACACAGTTTTCTGGAAATCTGCAATTAGACACTTCATAGCGCAATGAAGCTTACGGTGACAAAGGATATATCCACAGATGAAAACTAGAAAGAAGCTTTCTTAGAAACTGCCTGGTGATGTGTGAATTCATCTCACGAGTTACACTTATGTTTCGTGGAGCAGTCCATTAACACTGTCTTAGGAAACTGAAAAGGGCTTCCTGCATCGCTTTGAGCCTACGCTGATAAAGGAAATTCATTGTTCAAAACGTGAAAGAGCGTTTCTGAGAAACTTCTTTCTGTTCTGTGAGTTCATCTCACAGACTTATAACTTAGGCTTCAGAAAGCAGTTTGCTAACACTCTTTTCGTGGAATCTGGAAAGTGATATTTGGGAGCCCATAGGGGCCCATGGTGAGAAAGGAAATATCGTCACATAATAATAGAGAGAAGCTTTCTGAGAGATTGCTTTCTATGTTTGACTTCATCACACAGAGTTCACCCTTCCCTTTTGGAACAGTTTGCTAACACTGTTGTCATGGATTCTGCAAAGTATATGGGAGCTCATTGAGGGCTATGTGTGAAAAAGGAAATATTCTCACATAATAACTAAAGAGAAGCTTTCTGAGAAACTGCATGCCTGTGTGAATGCAACTCTCAGAGTTACACGTTTCTTTCAGTGATCAGTTTGTTAACACAGTTTTCTGGAAATCTGCCATTAGACACTCATGCGCAATGAAGCTTACGGTGACAAAGGATATATCCACAGATGAAAACTAGAAAGAAGCTTTCTTAGAAACTGCCTGGTGATGTGTGAATTCATCTCACAGAGTTACACTTATGTTTCGTGGAGCAGTCCATTAACACTGTCTTTGAGGAAACTGAGAAGGACTTCCTTACATCGCTTTGAGGCCTACACTGATAAAGGAAATTTCATCCATTCAAAACGTGAAAGAAGCTTTCTGAGAAACTTCTTTCTGTTCTGTGAGTTCATCTCACAGACTTATAACTTAGGCTTCAGAAAGCAGTTTGCTAACACTCTTTTCGTGGAATCTGGAAAGTGATATTTGGGAGCCCATAGGGGCCCATGTGAGAAAGGAAATATCGTCACATAATAATTAGAGAGAGCTTTCTGAGAGATTGCTTTCTGATGTGTGATTCATCACACAGAGTTCCACCCTTCCCTTCTTGGACAGTTTGCTAACACTGTTGTCATGGATTCTGCAAGGTATTTGGGAGCTCATTGAGGGCTATGGTGAAAAGGAAATATTCTCACATAATAACTAAAGAGAAGCTTTCGAGCAAATGCATTCTGTGTGAATGCAACTCTCAGAGTTACACGTTTTCTTCAGTGATCAGTTTGTTAACACAGTTTTCTGGAAATCTGCAATTAGACACTTCATAGCGCAATGAAGCTTACGGTGACAAAGGATATATCCCCAGATGAAAACTAGAAAGAAGCTTTCTTAGAAACTGCCTGGTGATGTGTGAATTCATCTCACAGAGTTACACTTATGTTTCGTGGAGCAGTCCATTAACACTGTCTTTGAGGAAACTGAGAAGGGCTTCCTTACATCGCTTTGAGGCCTACACTGATAAAGGAATTTCATCCATTCAAAACGTGAAGAAGCTTTCTGAGAAACTTCTTTTGTTCTGTGAGGTTCATCTCACAGACTTATAACTTAGGCTTCAGAAAGCAGTTTGCTAACACTCTTTTTGGAACTGGAAAGTGATATGGGAGCCCATAGGGGCCCATGGTGAGAAAGGAAATATCGTCACATAATAATTAGAGAGAAGCTTTCTGAGAGATTGCTTTCTGATGTGTGATTTCACAACAGAGTTCCACCCTTCCCTTCTTGGAACAGTTTGCTAACACTGTTGTCATGGATTCTGCAAAGGTATATTGGGAGCTCATTGAGGGCTATGGTGAAAAAGGAAATATTCTCACATAATAACTAAAGAAAGCTTTCTGAGAAACTGCATTGCCTGTGTGAATGCAACTCTCAGAGTTACACGTTTCTCTTCAGTGATCAGTTTGTTAACACAGTTTTCTGGAAATCTGCAATTAGACACTTCATAGCGCAATGAAGCTTACGGTGACAAAGGATATATCCACAGATGAAAACTAGAAAGAAGCTTTCTTAGAAACTGCCTGGTGATGTGTGAATTCATCTCACAGAGTTACACTTATGTTTCGTGGAGCAGTCCATTAACACTGTCTTTGAGGAAACTGAAAGGGCTTCCTTGAATCGCTTTGAGCCTACGCTGATAAAGGAATTTCATTGTCAAAACGTGAAAGAAGCTTTCTGAGAAACTTCTTTCTGTTTGTGAGTTCATCTCACAGACTTATAACTTAGCTTCAGAAAGCAGTTTGCAACACTCTTTTCGTGGAATCTGGAAAGTGATATTTGGAGCCCATAGGGGCCCATGGTGAGAAAGGAATATCGTCACATAATAATAGAGAGAAGCTTTCTGAGAGATTGCTTTCTGATGTTTGACTTCATCACACAGAGTTCCACCCTTCCCTTCTTGGAACAGTTTGCTAACACTGTTGTCATGGTTCTGCAAAGGTATATTTGGGAGCTCATTGAGGGCTATGGTGAAAAAGGAAATATTCTCACATAATAATAAAGAGAAGCTTTCTGAGAAACTGCATTGCCATGTGTGAATGCAACTCTCAGAGTTACACGTTTCTCTTCAGTGATCAGTTTGTTAACACAGTTTTCTGGAAATCTGCATTAGACACTTCATAGCGCAATGAAGCTACGGTGACAAAGGATATTCCACAGATGAAAACTAGAAAGAAGCTTTCTTAGAAAACTGCCTGGTGAGTGTGAATTATCTCACAGAGTTACACTTATGTTTCGTGGAGCAGTCCATTAACACTGTCTTTGAGGAAACTGAGAAGGACTTCCTTACATCGCTTTGAGGCCTACACTGATAAAGGAAATTTCATCCATTCAAAACGTGAAAGAAGCTTCGAGAAACTTCTTTCTGTTCTGTGAGTTCATCTCACAGACTTATAACTTAGGCTTCAGAAAAGCAGTTTGCTAACACTCTTTTCGTGGAATCTGGAAAGTGTATTTGGGAGCCCATAGGGGCCCATGGTGAGAAAGGAAAATCGTCACATAATAATAGAGAGAAGCTTTCTGAGAGATGCTTTCTGATGTGTGATTCATCACACAGAGTTCCACTTCCCTTCTTGGAACAGTTGCTAACACTGTTGTCATGGATTCTGCAAAGGTATATTTGGGAGCTCATTGAGGGCTATGGTGAAAAAGGAAATATCTCACATAATAACTAAAGAGAAGCTTTCTGAGAAACTGCATTGCCTTGTGTGAATGCAACTCTCAGAGTTACACGTTTTCTTCAGTGATCAGTTGTTAACACAGTTTTCTGGAAATCTGCAATTAGACACTTCATAGCGCAATGAAGCTCGGTGACAAGGATATATCCACAGATGAAAACTAGAAAGAGCTTTCTTAGAAACTGCCTGGTGATGTGTGAATTCATCTCACAGAGTTACACTTATGTTTCGTGAGCAGTCCATTAACACTGTCTTAGGAAACTGAAAGGGCTTCTTGCATCGCTTTGATCACTGATAAAGGAAATTTCATTTCAAAACGTGAAAGAAGTTCTGAGAAACTTCTTTCTGTTCTGTGAGTTCATCTCACAGACTTTAAACTTAGCTTCAGAAGCAGTTTGCTAACACTCTTTTCGTGGAATCTGGAAAGTGATATTTGGGAGCCCATAGGGGCCCATGGTGAGAAAGGAAATATCGTCACATAATAATTAGAGAGAAGCTTTCTGAGAGATTGCTTTCTGATGTTTGACTTCATCACACAGAGTTCCACCCTTCCCTTCTTGGAACAGTTTGAACACTGTTGTCATGGATTCTGCAAAGGTATTTGGGAGCTCATTGAGGGCTATGGTGAAAAAGGAAATATTCTCACATAATAACTAAAGAGAAGCTTTCGAGAAACTGCATTGCTTGTGTGAATGCAACTCTCAGAGTTACACGTTTCTCTTCAGTGACAGTTTGTTAACACAGTTTTCTGGAAATTGCCATAGACACTTCATAGCGCAATGAAGCTTACGGTGACAAAGGATATATCCACAGATGAAAAATAGAAGAAGCTTTCTTAGAAACTGCCTGGTGATGTGTGAATTCATCTCACAGAGTTACACTTATGTTTCGTGGAGCAGGTCCATTAACACTGTCTTTGAGGAAACTGAGAAGGACTTCCTTACATCGCTTTGAGGCCTACACTGATAAAGGAAATTTCATCCATTCAAAACGTGAAAGAAGCTTCTGAGAAACTTCTTCTGTTCTGTGAGTTCATCTCACAGACTTATAACTTAGGCTTCAGAGCAGTTTGTCACACTCTTTTCGTGGAATCTGGAAAGTGAATTTGGGAGCCCATAGGGGCCCATGGTGAGAAAGGAAATATCGTCACATAATAATAGAGAGAAGCTTTCTGAGAGATTGCTTTCGATGTGTGATTTCATACACAGAGTTCCACCCTTCCCTTCTTGGAACAGTTTTGCTAACACTGTTGTCATGGATTCTGCAAAGGTATATTTGGGAGCTCATTGAGGGCTATGGTGAAAAAAGAATATTCTCACATAATAACTAAAGAGAAGCTTTCTGAGAAACTGCATTGCCTGTGTGAATGCAACTCTCAGAGTTACACGTTTCTTTCAGGATCAGTTTGTTAACACAGTTTTCTGGAAATCTGCAATTGCACTTCATAGCGCAATGAAGCTTACGGTGACAAAGGATATATCCACAGATGAAAACTAGAAAGAAGCTTTCTTAGAAACTGCCTGGTGATGTGTGAATTCATCTCACAGAGTTACACTTATGTTCGTGGAGCAGTCCATTAACACTGTCTTTGAGGAAACTGAGAAGGCTTCCTTCATCGCTTTGAGGCCTACTGATAAAGGAAATTCATTCCATTCAAAACGTGAAAGAAGCTTTCTGAGAAACTTCTTTCTGTTGTGAGTTCATCTCACAGACTATAACTTAGGCTCAGAAACAGTTTGCTAACACTCTTTTCGTGGAATCTGGAAAGTGATATTTGGAGCCCATAGGGGCCCATGGTGAGAAAGGAAATATCGTCACATAATAATAGAGAGAAGCTTTCTGAGAGATTGCTTTCTGATGTGTGATTCATCACACAGAGTTCCACCCTTCCTTCTTGGAACAGTTTGCTAACACTGTTGTCATGGATTCTGCAAAGTATATTTGGGAGTCATGTGGGCTATGGTGAAAAAGGAAATATTCTCACATATAACTAAGAGAAGCTTTCTGAGAAAAGCATTGCCTTGTGTGAATGCAACTCTCAGAGTTACACGTTCTCTTCAGTGATCAGTTTGTTAACACGTTTTGGAAATCTGCAATTAGACACTTCATAGCGCAATGAAGCTTACGGTGACAAAGGATATATCCAAGATGAAAACTAGAAAGAAGCTTTCTTAGAAACTGCTGGTGTGTGGAATTCATCTCACAGAGTTACACTTATGTTTCGTGGAGCAGTCCATAACACTGTCTTTAGGAAACTGAAAAGGGCTTCCTTGCATCGTTTGAGTCCTACGTAAAGGAAATTTCATGTTCAAAACGTGAAAGAAGCTTTCTGAGAAACTTCTTTCTGTTCTGTGAGTCATCTCACAGACTTATAATAGCTTCAGAAAGCAGTTTGCTAACACTCTTTTCGTGGAATCGTGGAAAGTGATATTGGGAGCCCATAGGGGCCATGGTGAGAAAGGAAATATCGTCACATAAATTAGAGAGAAGCTTTCTGAGAGATTGCTTTCTGATGTGTGACTTCATCACACCGAGTTCACTTCCCTTCTTGGAACAGTTTGCTAACACTGTTGTCATGGATTCTGCAAAGGTATATTTGGGAGCTCATTGGGGCTATGGTGAAAAAGGAAATATTCTACATAATAACTAAAGAGAAGCTTTCTGAGAACTGCATTGCCTTGTGTGAATGCAACTCTCAGAGTTACACGTTTCTCTTCAGTGGATCAGTTTGTTACACAGTTTTCTGGAAATCTGCAATTAGACACTTCATAGCGCATGAAGCTTACGGTGACAAAGGATTATCCACAGATGAAAACTAGAAAGAAGCTTTCTAGAAACTGCCTGGTGATGTGTGAATTCATCTCACAGAGTTACACTATGTTTGGAGCAGTCCATTAACACTGTCTTTGAGGAAACTGAGAAGGACTTCCTTACATCGCTTTGAGGCCTACACTGATAAAGGAAATTTCATCCATTCAAAAAAGTGAAGAAGCTTTCTGAGAAACTTCTTTCTGTTCTGTGGTTCATCTCACAGACTTATAACTTAGGCTTCAGAAAGCAGTTTGCTAACACTCTTTTCGGGGAATCTGGAAAGTGATATTTGGGAGCCCATAGGGGCCCATGGTGAGAAAGGAAATATCGTCACATAATATTAGAGAGAAGCTTTCTGAGAGATTGCTTTCTGATGTGTGATTTCATACACAGAGTTCCACCCTTCCCTTCTTGGAACAGTTTGCTAACACTGTTGTCATGGGTTCTGCAAAGGTATATTGGGAGCTCATTGAGGGCTATGGTGAAAAAAGAATATTCTCACATAATAACTAAAGAGAAGCTTTTTGAGAAACTGCATTGCCTTGTGGAATCAACTCTCAGAGTTACAACGTTCTCTTCAGTGATCAGTTTGTTAACACAGTTTTCTGGAAATCTGCAATTAGACACTTCATAGCGCAATGAAGCTTACGGTGTGCAAAGGATATATCCACAGATGAAAACTAGAAGAAGCTTTCTTAGAAACTGCCTGGTATGTGTGAATTCATCTCACAGAGTTACACTTATGTTTCGTGGAGCAGTCCATTAACACTGTCTTGAGGAAACTGAAGAAGGCTTCCTTCATCGCTTTGAGGCCTACACTGATAAAGGAAATTTCACCATTCAAAAAAAGTGAAAGAAGCTTTCTGAGAAACTTCTTCTGTTCTGTGAGTTCATCTCACAGACTTATAACTTAGGCTTCAGAAAGCAGTTTGCTAACACTCTTTCGTGGAATCTGGAAAGTGATTTGGGAGCCCATAGGGGCCATGGTGAGAAAGGAAATATCGTCACATAATAATTAGAGAGAAGCTTTCTGAGAGATTGCTTTCTGATGTGTGATTCATCACACAGAGTTCCACCCTTCCCTTCTTGGAACAGTTTGCTAACACTGTTGTCATGGATTCTGCAAAGTATATTGGGAGCTCATTGAGGGCTATGGTGAAAAAGGAAATTTTCACATAATAACTAAAGAGAAGCTTTCTGAGAAACTGCATTGCCTGTGTGAATGAACTTCAGAGTTACACGTTTTCTTCAGTGATCAGTTTGTTAACACGTTTTCTGGAAATCTGCAATTAGACACTTATAGCGCAATGAAGCTTACGGTGACAAAGGATATCCACAGATGAAAACTAGAAAGAAGCTTTTTAGAAAATGCTGGTGATGGGTGAATTCATCTCACAGAGTTACACTTATGTTCTGTGGAGCAGTCCATTAACACTGTCTTAGGAAACTGAAAAGGACTTCCTTATCGCTTTGAGCTACCTGATAAAGGAAATTTCATTCAAAACGTGAAAGAAGCTTTCTGAGAAAACTTCTTTCTGTTCGTGGAGTTCATCTCACAGACTTATAACTTAGCTTCAGAAAGCAGTTTGCTAACACTCTTTTCGTGGAATCTGGAAAGTGATATTTGGGAGCCCATAGGGGCCCATGGTGAGAAAGGAAATATCGTCACATAATAATTAGAGAGAAGCTTTCTGAGAGATGCTCTTGATGTGTGTCTTCATCACACAGAGTTCCACCCTTCCCTCTTGGAACAGTTTGCTAACACTGTTGTCATGGATTCTGCAAATGATATTTGGGAGCTCATTGTGGGCTATGGTGAAAAAGGAATATTCTCCCATAATAACTAAAGAGAAGCTTTCTGAGAAAACTGCATTGCCCTGTGTGAATGCAACTCTCAGAGTTACACGTTCTCTTCAGTGATCAGTTTGTTAAACACGTTTTCTGGAAATCTGCAATTAGACACTTCATAGCGCATGAAGTACGGGGACAAAGGATATATCCACAGATGAAAACTAGAAAGAAGCTTTCTTAGAAACTGTGGTGATGTGTGAATTCATCTCACAGAGGTACACTTATGTTTCGTGGAGCAGTCCATTAACACTGTCTTTAAGGAAACTGAAAAGGGCTTCCTTGCATCGCTTTGAGTCCTACGCTGATAAAGGAAATTTCATTGTTCAAAACGTGAAAGAAGCTTTCTGAGAAAATCTTTCTGTTCTGTGAGTTCATCTCACAGACTTATAACTTAGCTTCAGAAAGCAGTTTGCTAACACTCTTTTCGTGGAATCGGAAAGTGATATTTGGGAGCCCATAGGGGCCCATGGTGAGAAAGGAAATATCGTCACATAAAATTAGAGAGAAGCTTTCTGAGAGATTGCTTTCTGATGTGTGACTTCATCAACAGAGTTCCAACTTCCCTTTTGGAACAGTTTGCTAACACTGTTGTCATGGATTCTGCAAATGTATTTGGGAGCTCATTGAGGGCTATGGTGAAAAAGGAAATATTCTCACATAATAACTAAAGAGAAGCTTTCTGAGAAACTGCATTGCCATTGTGTGAATGCAACTCTCAGAGTTACACGTTTCTCTTCAGTGATCAGTTTGTTAACCACGTTTCTGGAAATCTGCAATTAGACACTTCATAGCGCAATGAAGCTTACGGTGACAAAGGATATATCCACAGATGAAAACTAGAAAGAAGCTTTCTTAGAAACTGCTGGTGATGTGTGAATTCATCTCAAGAGTTACACTTATGTTTCGTGGAGCAGTCATTAACACTGTCTTTGAGGAACTGAGAAGGACTTCCTTACATCGCTTTGAGGCCTACACTGATAAAGGAAATTTCATCCATTCAAAACGTGGAAGAAGCTTTCTGAGAAACTTCTTTCTGTTCTGTGAGTTCATCTCACAGACTTATAACTTAGGCTTCGAAAGCAGTTTGCTAACACTCTTCGTGGAATCTGGAAAGTGATATTTGGGAGCCCATAGGGGCCCATGGTGAGAAAGGAAATATCGTCACATAATAATTAGAGAGAAGTTTCTGAGAGATTGTTTCTGATGTGTGATTTCATCACACCAGAGTTCCACCCTTCCCTTCTTGGAACAGTTTGCTAACACTGTTGTCATGGATTGCAAAAGTATATTTGGGAGCTCATGGGCTATGGTGAAAAAGGAAATATTCTCACATAATAACTAAAGAAGCTTTCTGAGAAACGCATTGCCTGTGTGAATGCAACTTCAAGAGTTACACGTTTCTCTTCAGTGATCAGTTTGTTAACACGTTTCTGGAAATCTGCAATTAGACACTCATAGCGCAATGAAGCTTACGGTGACAAAGGATATATCCACAGATGAAAACTAGAAAGAAGCTTTCTTAGAAACTGCCTGGTGATGTGTGAATTCATACAGAGTTACACTTATGTTTCGTGGAGCAGTCCATTAACACTGTCTTTAGGAAACTGAAAGGGCTTCCTTCAATCGCTTTGAGCTACCTGATAAAGGAAATTTCATTTAAAACGTGAAAGAAGCTTTCTGAGAAACTTCTTTCTGTTCTGTGAGTTCATCTCACAGACTTTAAACTTAGGCTTCAGAAAGCAGTGGCTAACACTCTTTTCGTGGAATCTGGAAAGTGATATTTGGGAGCCATAGGGGCCCATGGTGAGAAAGGAATATCGTCACATATAATAGAGGAGAAGCTTTCTGCGAAGATTGCTTTCTGATGTTTGACTTATCCACAC
>NW_022144624.1:0-17661 GCF_007565055.1 Rhinopithecus roxellana
TCACACAGAGTTCCACCCTTCCCTTCTTGGAACAGTTTGCTAACACTGTTGTCATGGATTCTGCAAAGGTATATTTGGGAGCTCATTGAGGGCTATGTTGAAAAAGGAAATATTCTCACATAATAACTAAAGAGAAGCTTTCTGAGAAACTGCATTGCCATGTGTGAATGCAACTCTCAGAGTTACACGTTTCTCTTCAGTGATCAGTTTGTTAACACAGTTTTCTGGAAATCTGCAATTAGACACTTCATAGCGCAATGAAGCTTACGGTGACAAAGGATATATCCACAGATGAAAACTAGAAAGAAGCTTTCTTAGAAACTGCCTGGTGATGTGTGAATTCATCTCACAGAGTTACACTTATGTTTCGTGGAGCAGTCCATTAACACTGTCTTTGAGGAAACTGAGAAGGGCTTCCTTGCATCGCTTTGAGGCCTACAGCTGATAAAGGAAATTTCATCCGTTCAAAACGTGAAAGAAGCTTTCTGAGAAACTTCTTTCTGTTCTGTGAGTTCATCTCACAGACTTATAACTTAGGCTTCAGAAAGCAGTTTGCTAACACTCTTTTCGTGGAATCTGGAAAGTGATATTTGGGAGCCCATAGGGGCCCATGGTGAGAAAGGAAATATCGTCACATAATAATTAGAGAGAAGCTTTCTGAGAGATTGCTTTCTGATGTGTGACTTCATCACACAGAGTTCCACCCTTCCCTTCTTGGAACAGTTTGCTAACACTGTTGTCATGGATTCTGCAAAGGTATATTTGGGAGCTCATTGAGGGCTATGGTGAAAAAGGAAATATTCTCACATAATAACTAAAGAGAAGCTTTCTGAGAAACTGCATTGCCATGTGTGAATGCAACTCTCAGAGTTACACGTTTCTCTTCAGTGATCAGTTTGTTAACACAGTTTTCTGGAAATCTGCAATTAGACACTTCATAGCGCAATGAAGCTTACGGTGACAAAGGATATATCCACAGATGAAAACTAGAAAGAAGCTTTCTTAGAAACTGCCTGGTGATGTGTGAATTCATCTCACAGAGTTACACTTATGTTTCGTGGAGCAGTCCATTAACACTGTCTTTGAGGAAACTGAGAAGGGCTTCCTTGCATCGCTTTGAGGCCTACGCTGATAAAGGAAATTTCATCCGTTCAAAACGTGAAAGAAGCTTTCTGAGAAACTTCTTTCTGTTCTGTGAGTTCATCTCACAGACTTATAACTTAGGCTTCAGAAAGCAGTTTGCTAACACTCTTTTCGTGGAATCTGGAAAGTGATATTTGGGAGCCCATAGGGGCCCATGGTGAGAAAGGAAATATCGTCACATAATAATTAGAGAGAAGCTTTCTGAGAGATTGCTTTCTGATGTGTGACTTCATCACACAGAGTTCCACCCTTCCCTTCTTGGAACAGTTTGCTAACACTGTTGTCATGGATTCTGCAAAGGTATATTTGGGAGCTCATTGAGGGCTATGGTGAAAAAGGAAATATTCTCACATAATAACTAAAGAGAAGCTTTCTGAGAAACTGCATTGCATTGTGTGAATGCAACTCTCAGAGTTACACGTTTCTCTTCAGTGATCAGTTTGTTAACACAGTTTTCTGGAAATCTGCAATTAGACACTTCATAGCGCAATGAAGCTTACGGTGACAAAGGATATATCCACAGATGAAAACTAGAAAGAAGCTTTCTTAGAAACTGCCTGGTGATGTGTGAATTCATCTCACAGAGTTACACTTATGTTTCGTGGAGCAGTCCATTAACACTGTCTTTGAGGAAACTGAGAAGGGCTTCCTTGCATCGCTTTGAGGCCTACGCTGATAAAGGAAATTTCATTCGTTCAAAACGTGAAAGAAGCTTTCTGAGAAACTTCTTTCTGTTCTGTGAGTTCATCTCACAGACTTATAACTTAGGCTTCAGAAAGCAGTTTGCTAACACTCTTTTCGTGGAATCTGGAAAGTGATATTTGGGAGCCCATAGGGGCCCATGGTGAGAAAGGAAATATCGTCACATAATAAGTAGAGAGAAGCTTTCTGAGAGATTGCTTTCTGATGTGTGACTTCATCACACAGAGTTCCACCCTTCCCTTCTTGGAACAGTTTGCTAACACTGTTGTCATGGATTCTGCAAAGGTATATTTGGGAGCTCATTGAGGGCTATGGTGAAAAAGGAAATATTCTCACATAATAACTAAAGAGAAGCTTTCTGAGAAACTGCATTGCATTGTGTGAATGCAACTCTCAGAGTTACACGTTTCTCTTCAGTGATCAGTTTGTTAACACAGTTTTCTGGAAATCTGCAATTAGACACTTCATAGCGCAATGAAGCTTACGGTGACAAAGGATATATCCACAGATGAAAACTAGAAAGAAGCTTTCTTAGAAACTGCCTGGTGATGTGTGAATTCATCTCACAGAGTTACACTTATGTTTCGTGGAGCAGTCCATTAACACTGTCTTTGAGGAAACTGAGAAGGACTTCCTTACATCGCTTTGAGGCCTACACTGATAAAGGAAATTTCATCCGTTCAAAACGTGAAAGAAGCTTTCTGAGAAACTTCTTTCTGTTCTGTGAGTTCATCTCACAGACTTATAACTTAGGCTTCAGAAAGCAGTTTGCTAACACTCTTTTCGTGGAATCTGGAAAGTGATATTTGGGAGCCCATAGGGGCCCATGGTGAGAAAGGAAATATCGTCACATAATAAGTAGAGAGAAGCTTTCTGAGAGATTGCTTTCTGATGTGTGACTTCATCACACAGAGTTCCACCCTTCCCTTCTTGGAACAGTTTGCTAACACTGTTGTCATGGATTCTGCAAAGGTATATTTGGGAGCTCATTGAGGGCTATGGTGAAAAAGGAAATATTCTCACATAATAACTAAAGAGAAGCTTTCTGAGAAACTGCATTGCCATGTGTGAATGCAACTCTCAGAGTTACACGTTTCTCTTCAGTGATCAGTTTGTTAACACAGTTTTCTGGAAATCTGCAATTAGACACTTCATAGCGCAATGAAGCTTACGGTGACAAAGGATATATCCACAGATGAAAACTAGAAAGAAGCTTTCTTAGAAACTGCCTGGTGATGTGTGAATTCATCTCACAGAGTTACACTTATGTTTCGTGGAGCAGTCCATTAACACTGTCTTTGAGGAAACTGAGAAGGGCTTCCTTGCATCGCTTTGAGGCCTACGCTGATAAAGGAAATTTCATCCGTTCAAAACGTGAAAGAAGCTTTCTGAGAAACTTCTTTCTGTTCTGTGAGTTCATCTCACAGACTTATAACTTAGGCTTCAGAAAGCAGTTTGCTAACACTCTTTTCGTGGAATCTGGAAAGTGATATTTGGGAGCCCATAGGGGCCCATGGTGAGAAAGGAAATATCGTCACATAATAATTAGAGAGAAGCTTTCTGAGAGATTGCTTTCTGATGTGTGACTTCATCACACAGAGTTCCACCCTTCCCTTCTTGGAACAGTTTGCTAACACTGTTGTCATGGATTCTGCAAAGGTATATTTGGGAGCTCATTGAGGGCTATGGTGAAAAAGGAAATATTCTCACATAATAACTAAAGAGAAGCTTTCTGAGAAACTGCATTGCCATGTGTGAATGCAACTCTCAGAGTTACACGTTTCTCTTCAGTGATCAGTTTGTTAACACAGTTTTCTGGAAATCTGCAATTAGACACTTCATAGCGCAATGAAGCTTACGGTGACAAAGGATATATCCACAGATGAAAACTAGAAAGAAGCTTTCTTAGAAACTGCCTGGTGATGTGTGAATTCATCTCACAGAGTTACACTTATGTTTCGTGGAGCAGTCCATTAACACTGTCTTTGAGGAAACTGAGAAGGGCTTCCTTGCATCGCTTTGAGGCCTACGCTGATAAAGGAAATTTCATCCGTTCAAAACGTGAAAGAAGCTTTCTGAGAAACTTCTTTCTGTTCTGTGAGTTCATCTCACAGACTTATAACTTAGGCTTCAGAAAGCAGTTTGCTAACACTCTTTTCGTGGAATCTGGAAAGTGATATTTGGGAGCCCATAGGGGCCCATGGTGAGAAAGGAAATATCGTCACATAATAATTAGAGAGAAGCTTTCTGAGAGATTGCTTTCTGATGTGTGACTTCATCACACAGAGTTCCACCCTTCCCTTCTTGGAACAGTTTGCTAACACTGTTGTCATGGATTCTGCAAAGGTATATTTGGGAGCTCATTGAGGGCTATGGTGAAAAAGGAAATATTCTCACATAATAACTAAAGAGAAGCTTTCTGAGAAACTGCATTGCCATGTGTGAATGCAACTCTCAGAGTTACACGTTTCTCTTCAGTGATCAGTTTGTTAACACAGTTTTCTGGAAATCTGCAATTAGACACTTCATAGCGCAATGAAGCTTACGGTGACAAAGGATATATCCACAGATGAAAACTAGAAAGAAGCTTTCTTAGAAACTGCCTGGTGATGTGTGAATTCATCTCACAGAGTTACACTTATGTTTCGTGGAGCAGTCCATTAACACTGTCTTTGAGGAAACTGAGAAGGGACTTCCTTACATCGCTTTGAGGCCTACACTGATAAAGGAAATTTCATCCGTTCAAAACGTGAAAGAAGCTTTCTGAGAAACTTCTTTCTGTTCTGTGAGTTCATCTCACAGACTTATAACTTAGGCTTCAGAAAGCAGTTTGCTAACACTCTTTTCGTGGAATCTGGAAAGTGATATTTGGGAGCCCATAGGGGCCCATGGTGAGAAAGGAAATATCGTCACATAATAAGTAGAGAGAAGCTTTCTGAGAGATTGCTTTCTGATGTGTGACTTCATCACACAGAGTTCCACCCTTCCCTTCTTGGAACAGTTTGCTAACACTGTTGTCATGGATTCTGCAAAGGTATATTTGGGAGCTCATTGAGGGCTATGGTGAAAAAGGAAATATTCTCACATAATAACTAAAGAGAAGCTTTCTGAGAAACTGCATTGCCATGTGTGAATGCAACTCTCAGAGTTACACGTTTCTCTTCAGTGATCAGTTTGTTAACACAGTTTTCTGGAAATCTGCAATTAGACACTTCATAGCGCAATGAAGCTTACGGTGACAAAGGATATATCCACAGATGAAAACTAGAAAGAAGCTTTCTTAGAAACTGCCTGGTGATGTGTGAATTCATCTCACAGAGTTACACTTATGTTTCGTGGAGCAGTCCATTAACACTGTCTTTGAGGAAACTGAGAAGGGCTTCCTTACATCGCTTTGAGGCCTACACTGATAAAGGAAATTTCATCCGTTCAAAACGTGAAAGAAGCTTTCTGAGAAACTTCTTTCTGTTCTGTGAGTTCATCTCACAGACTTATAACTTAGGCTTCAGAAAGCAGTTTGCTAACACTCTTTTCGTGGAATCTGGAAAGTGATATTTGGGAGCCCATAGGGGCCCATGGTGAGAAAGGAAATATCGTCACATAATAAGTAGAGAGAAGCTTTCTGAGAGATTGCTTTCTGATGTGTGATTTCATCACACAGAGTTCCACCCTTCCCTTCTTGGAACAGTTTGCTAACACTGTTGTCATGGATTCTGCAAAGGTATATTTGGGAGCTCATTGAGGGCTATGGTGAAAAAGGAAATATTCTCACATAATAACTAAAGAGAAGCTTTCTGAGAAACTGCATTGCCATGTGTGAATGCAACTCTCAGAGTTACACGTTTCTCTTCAGTGATCAGTTTGTTAACACAGTTTTCTGGAAATCTGCAATTAGACACTTCATAGCGCAATGAAGCTTACGGTGACAAAGGATATATCCACAGATGAAAACTAGAAAGAAGCTTTCTTAGAAACTGCCTGGTGATGTGTGAATTCATCTCACAGAGTTACACTTATGTTTCGTGGAGCAGTCCATTAACACTGTCTTTGAGGAAACTGAGAAGGGCTTCCTTGCATCGCTTTGAGGCCTACGCTGATAAAGGAAATTTCATTCGTTCAAAACGTGAAAGAAGCTTTCTGAGAAACTTCTTTCTGTTCTGTGAGTTCATCTCACAGACTTATAACTTAGGCTTCAGAAAGCAGTTTGCTAACACTCTTTTCGTGGAATCTGGAAAGTGATATTTGGGAGCCCATAGGGGCCCATGGTGAGAAAGGAAATATCGTCACATAATAATTAGAGAGAAGCTTTCTGAGAGATTGCTTTCTGATGTGTGACTTCATCACACAGAGTTCCACCCTTCCCTTCTTGGAACAGTTTGCTAACACTGTTGTCATGGATTCTGCAAAGGTATATTTGGGAGCTCATTGAGGGCTATGGTGAAAAAGGAAATATTCTCACATAATAACTAAAGAGAAGCTTTCTGAGAAACTGCATTGCATTGTGTGAATGCAACTCTCAGAGTTACACGTTTCTCTTCAGTGATCAGTTTGTTAACACAGTTTTCTGGAAATCTGCAATTAGACACTTCATAGCGCAATGAAGCTTACGGTGACAAAGGATATATCCACAGATGAAAACTAGAAAGAAGCTTTCTTAGAAACTGCCTGGTGATGTGTGAATTCATCTCACAGAGTTACACTTATGTTTCGTGGAGCAGTCCATTAACACTGTCTTTGAGGAAACTGAGAAGGGCTTCCTTGCATCGCTTTGAGGCCTACACTGATAAAGGAAATTTCATCCGTTCAAAACGTGAAAGAAGCTTTCTGAGAAACTTCTTTCTGTTCTGTGAGTTCATCTCACAGACTTATAACTTAGGCTTCAGAAAGCAGTTTGCTAACACTCTTTTCGTGGAATCTGGAAAGTGATATTTGGGAGCCCATAGGGGCCCATGGTGAGAAAGGAAATATCGTCACATAATAAGTAGAGAGAAGCTTTCTGAGAGATTGCTTTCTGATGTGTGACTTCATCACACAGAGTTCCACCCTTCCCTTCTTGGAACAGTTTGCTAACACTGTTGTCATGGATTCTGCAAAGGTATATTTGGGAGCTCATTGAGGGCTATGGTGAAAAAGGAAATATTCTCACATAATAACTAAAGAGAAGCTTTCTGAGAAACTGCATTGCCATGTGTGAATGCAACTCTCAGAGTTACACGTTTCTCTTCAGTGATCAGTTTGTTAACACAGTTTTCTGGAAATCTGCAATTAGACACTTCATAGCGCAATGAAGCTTACGGTGACAAAGGATATATCCACAGATGAAAACTAGAAAGAAGCTTTCTTAGAAACTGCCTGGTGATGTGTGAATTCATCTCACAGAGTTACACTTATGTTTCGTGGAGCAGTCCATTAACACTGTCTTTGAGGAAACTGAGAAGGGACTTCCTTGCATCGCTTTGAGGCCTACGCTGATAAAGGAAATTTCATCCGTTCAAAACGTGAAAGAAGCTTTCTGAGAAACTTCTTTCTGTTCTGTGAGTTCATCTCACAGACTTATAACTTAGGCTTCAGAAAGCAGTTTGCTAACACTCTTTTCGTGGAATCTGGAAAGTGATATTTGGGAGCCCATAGGGGCCCATGGTGAGAAAGGAAATATCGTCACATAATAATTAGAGAGAAGCTTTCTGAGAGATTGCTTTCTGATGTGTGACTTCATCACACAGAGTTCCACCCTTCCCTTCTTGGAACAGTTTGCTAACACTGTTGTCATGGATTCTGCAAAGGTATATTTGGGAGCTCATTGAGGGCTATGGTGAAAAAGGAAATATTCTCACATAATAACTAAAGAGAAGCTTTCTGAGAAACTGCATTGCCATGTGTGAATGCAACTCTCAGAGTTACACGTTTCTCTTCAGTGATCAGTTTGTTAACACAGTTTTCTGGAAATCTGCAATTAGACACTTCATAGCGCAATGAAGCTTACGGTGACAAAGGATATATCCACAGATGAAAACTAGAAAGAAGCTTTCTTAGAAACTGCCTGGTGATGTGTGAATTCATCTCACAGAGTTACACTTATGTTTCGTGGAGCAGTCCATTAACACTGTCTTTGAGGAAACTGAGAAGGGCTTCCTTGCATCGCTTTGAGGCCTACGCTGATAAAGGAAATTTCATCCGTTCAAAACGTGAAAGAAGCTTTCTGAGAAACTTCTTTCTGTTCTGTGAGTTCATCTCACAGACTTATAACTTAGGCTTCAGAAAGCAGTTTGCTAACACTCTTTTCGTGGAATCTGGAAAGTGATATTTGGGAGCCCATAGGGGCCCATGGTGAGAAAGGAAATATCGTCACATAATAAGTAGAGAGAAGCTTTCTGAGAGATTGCTTTCTGATGTGTGACTTCATCACACAGAGTTCCACCCTTCCCTTCTTGGAACAGTTTGCTAACACTGTTGTCATGGATTCTGCAAAGGTATATTTGGGAGCTCATTGAGGGCTATGGTGAAAAAGGAAATATTCTCACATAATAACTAAAGAGAAGCTTTCTGAGAAACTGCATTGCCATGTGTGAATGCAACTCTCAGAGTTACACGTTTCTCTTCAGTGATCAGTTTGTTAACACAGTTTTCTGGAAATCTGCAATTAGACACTTCATAGCGCAATGAAGCTTACGGTGACAAAGGATATATCCACAGATGAAAACTAGAAAGAAGCTTTCTTAGAAACTGCCTGGTGATGTGTGAATTCATCTCACAGAGTTACACTTATGTTTCGTGGAGCAGTCCATTAACACTGTCTTTGAGGAAACTGAGAAGGGCTTCCTTGCATCGCTTTGAGGCCTACGCTGATAAAGGAAATTTCATCCGTTCAAAACGTGAAAGAAGCTTTCTGAGAAACTTCTTTCTGTTCTGTGAGTTCATCTCACAGACTTATAACTTAGGCTTCAGAAAGCAGTTTGCTAACACTCTTTTCGTGGAATCTGGAAAGTGATATTTGGGAGCCCATAGGGGCCCATGGTGAGAAAGGAAATATCGTCACATAATAAGTAGAGAGAAGCTTTCTGAGAGATTGCTTTCTGATGTGTGACTTCATCACACAGAGTTCCACCCTTCCCTTCTTGGAACAGTTTGCTAACACTGTTGTCATGGATTCTGCAAAGGTATATTTGGGAGCTCATTGAGGGCTATGGTGAAAAAGGAAATATTCTCACATAATAACTAAAGAGAAGCTTTCTGAGAAACTGCATTGCCATGTGTGAATGCAACTCTCAGAGTTACACGTTTCTCTTCAGTGATCAGTTTGTTAACACAGTTTTCTGGAAATCTGCAATTAGACACTTCATAGCGCAATGAAGCTTACGGTGACAAAGGATATATCCACAGATGAAAACTAGAAAGAAGCTTTCTTAGAAACTGCCTGGTGATGTGTGAATTCATCTCACAGAGTTACACTTATGTTTCGTGGAGCAGTCCATTAACACTGTCTTTGAGGAAACTGAGAAGGGCTTCCTTGCATCGCTTTGAGTCCTACGCTGATAAAGGAAATTTCATCGTTCAAAACGTGAAAGAAGCTTTCTGAGAAACTTCTTTCTGTTCTGTGAGTTCATCTCACAGACTTATAACTTAGGCTTCAGAAAGCAGTTTGCTAACACTCTTTTCGTGGAATCTGGAAAGTGATATTTGGGAGCCCATAGGGGCCCATGGTGAGAAAGGAAATATCGTCACATAATAAGTAGAGAGAAGCTTTCTGAGAGATTGCTTTCTGATGTGTGACTTCATCACACAGAGTTCCACCCTTCCCTTCTTGGAACAGTTTGCTAACACTGTTGTCATGGATTCTGCAAAGGTATATTTGGGAGCTCATTGAGGGCTATGGTGAAAAAGGAAATATTCTCACATAATAACTAAAGAGAAGCTTTCTGAGAAACTGCATTGCCATGTGTGAATGCAACTCTCAGAGTTACACGTTTCTCTTCAGTGATCAGTTTGTTAACACAGTTTTCTGGAAATCTGCAATTAGACACTTCATAGCGCAATGAAGCTTACGGTGACAAAGGATATATCCACAGATGAAAACTAGAAAGAAGCTTTCTTAGAAACTGCCTGGTGATGTGTGAATTCATCTCACAGAGTTACACTTATGTTTCGTGGAGCAGTCCATTAACACTGTCTTTGAGGAAACTGAGAAGGGCTTCCTTGCATCGCTTTGAGGCCTACGCTGATAAAGGAAATTTCATCCGTTCAAAACGTGAAAGAAGCTTTCTGAGAAACTTCTTTCTGTTCTGTGAGTTCATCTCACAGACTTATAACTTAGGCTTCAGAAAGCAGTTTGCTAACACTCTTTTCGTGGAATCTGGAAAGTGATATTTGGGAGCCCATAGGGGCCCATGGTGAGAAAGGAAATATCGTCACATAATAAGTAGAGAGAAGCTTTCTGAGAGATTGCTTTCTGATGTGTGACTTCATCACACAGAGTTCCACCCTTCCCTTCTTGGAACAGTTTGCTAACACTGTTGTCATGGATTCTGCAAAGGTATATTTGGGAGCTCATTGAGGGCTATGGTGAAAAAGGAAATATTCTCACATAATAACTAAAGAGAAGCTTTCTGAGAAACTGCATTGCCATGTGTGAATGCAACTCTCAGAGTTACACGTTTCTCTTCAGTGATCAGTTTGTTAACACAGTTTTCTGGAAATCTGCAATTAGACACTTCATAGCGCAATGAAGCTTACGGTGACAAAGGATATATCCACAGATGAAAACTAGAAAGAAGCTTTCTTAGAAACTGCCTGGTGATGTGTGAATTCATCTCACAGAGTTACACTTATGTTCGTGGAGCAGTCCATTAAACACTTGTCGTTAAGGAAAACTGAGAAGGACTTCCTAGCATCGCTTTGAGCCTACGCTGATAAAGGAAATTTCATTCTTCAAAACGTGAAAGAAGCTGAGCTTTCTGAGAAACTTCTTTTCTGTTCTGGAGTTCATCTCACAGACTTATAATTAGGCTTCAGAAAGCAGTTTGCTAACACTCTTTTCTGGAATCTGGAAGTGATATTTGGAGCCCTAGGGCCCATGGTGAGAAAGAAATATCGTCACATAATAATTAGAGAGAAGCTTTCTGAGAGATGCTTTCTGATGTGTGATTTCATCACACAGAGTTCCACCCTTCCCTTCTTGAACGTTTTGCTAACACTGTTGTCATGGATTCTGCAAAGGTATATTTGGGAGCTCATGGGGGCTAGGGTGAAAAGAAATATTCTCACAAATAACTAAAGAGAAGCTTTGAGAAACTGCATTGCCGTGTGAATGCAACTCTCAGAGTTACACGTTCTTCTTCAGTGATCAGTTTGTTAACACAGTTTTCTGGAAATCTGCAATTAGCACTTCATAGCGCAATGAAGCTTAGGGTGACAAAGATATATCCACAGATGAAAACAGAAGAAGCTTCTTAGAAACTGCCTGGTGATGTGTGAATTCATCTCACAGATACACTTATGTTTCGTGGAGGCAGTCCATTAACACTGTCTTTGAGGAAACTGAAAAGGCTTCCTTGCATCGCTTTGAGTCCTACGCTGATAAGGAAACTTCATTGTTCAAAACGTGAAAGAAGCTTCTGAGAAACTTCTTTCTGTTCGTGAGTTCATCTCACAGACTTATAACTAGGCTTCAGAAAGCAGTTTGCTAACACTCTTTTCGTGGAATCTGGAAAGTGATATTTGGGAGCCCATAGGGGCCCATGGTGAGAAAGGAAATATCGTCACATATAATAGAGAGAAGCTTCTGAGAGATGCTTTCTGATGTGTGATTCATCACACGAGTTCCACCCTTCCCTTCTTGGAACAGTTTCTAACACTGTTGTCATGGATTCTGCAAATATATTGGGGAGCTCATTGAGGGCTATGGTGAAAAAAGGAAATTTCTCCATAATAACTAAAGAGAAGCTTTCTGAGAAACTGCATTGCCATGTGTGAATGCAACTCTCAAGTTACACGTTTCTCTTCAGTGATCAGTTTTGTTAACACAGTTTTCTGGAAATCTGCAATTAGACACTTCATAGCGCAATGAACTTACGGTGACAAGGATAGTATCCACAGATGAAAACTAGAAAAAGCTTCTTAGAAACTGCCTGGTGAGGGGTGAATTCATCTCACAGAGTTACACTTATGTTTCGTGGGCAGTCCATTAACACTGTCTTGGAGGAAACGAAAAGGGCTTCCTTGCATCGCTTTGAGGCCTACCTGATAAAGGAAATTCATTGTTCAAAACGGGAAAGAAGCTTTCTGAAAACTTCTTTCTGTTCGGTGAGTTCATCTCACGACTTTATACTAGCTTCAGAAGCAGTTTGCTAACACTCTTTCGTGGAATCTGGAAGAGTGATATTTGGAGGCCCATAGGGCCCATGGGAGAAAGGAAATATCGTCACATAATAATTAGAGAGAAGCTTTCTGAGAGATTGTTTCTTATTGTGACTTCATCACACAGAGTTCCACCCTTCCCTTCTGGAACAGTTGCTAACACTGTTGTCATGGATTCTGCAAAGGTATATTTGGGAGCTCATTGAGGGCTATGGTGAAAAAGGAAATATTCTCACATATAACTAAAGAGAAGCTTTCTGAGAAACTGCATTGCCTGTGTGAATGCAACTCTCAGAGTTACACGTTTCTCTCAGTGATCAGTTTGTTACACAGTTTCTGGAAATCTGCAATTAGACACTTCATAGGCAATGAAGCTTACGGTACAAAGGATATATCCACAGATGAAACTAGAAGAAGCTTTCTTAGAAACTGCGGTGATGTGTGAATCATCTCACAGAGTTACACTTATGTTTCGTGGAGCAGTCCATTAACACTGTCTTGAGGAAACTGAAAGGACTTCCTTGCATCGCTTTGAGCCTACCTGATAAAGGAAATTTCATCGTTCAAAACGTGAAAGAAGCTTCTGAGAAACTTCTTTCTGTTCTGTAGTTCATCTCACAGACTTATAACTTAGGCTTCAGAAAGCAGTTTGCTAACACTCTTTTGGAATCTGGAAAGATATTTGGGAGCCATAGGGCCCATGGTGAGAAAGGAAATATCGTCACATAAATAGAGAGAAGTTTCTGAGAGATTGCTTTCTGATGTTGATTTCATCACACGAGTTCCACCCTTCCTCTTGAACAGTTTGCTAACACTGTTGTCATGGATTCGCAAAGGTATATTGGGGAGCTCATTGAGGGCTATGGTGGAAAAAGGAAATATTCTCACATAATAACTAAAGAGAAGCTTTCTGAGAAACTGCATTGCGTGTGAATGCAACTCTCAGAGTTACACGTTTCTCTTCAGTGATCAGTTTGTTAACACAGTTTCTGGAAATCTGCAATTAGACACTTCATAGCGCAATGAAGCTTACGGTGACAAAGGATATATCCACAGTGAAAACTAGAAAGAAGCTTTCTTAGAAACTGCCTGGTGATGTGTGAATTCATCTCAAGAGTTACACTTATGTTTCGTGGAGCAGTCCATTAACACTTCTTTGAGGAAACTGAGAAGGATTCCTTACATCGCTTTGAGCCTACCTGATAAAGGAAATTTCATCCATTCAAAACGTGAAAGAAGCTTTCTGAGAAACTTTCTTTCGTTCTGTGAGTTCATCTCAGACTTATAACTTAGGCTTCAGAAAGCAGTTTGCTAACACTCTTTTCGTGGAATCTGGAAAGTGATATTTGGGAGCCCATAGGGCCCATGGTGAGAAAGGAAATACGTCACATATTAAGTAGAGAGAAGCTTCTGAGAGATTGCTTTCTGATGTGTATTTCATCACACGAGATTCACACCTTCCTCCCTTCTTGGAACAGTTTGCTAACACTGTTGTCATGGATTCTGCAAAGGTATATTTGGGAGCTCATTGAGGGCTATGGTGAAAAAGGAAATATTCTCACATAATAACTAAAAGAAGCTTTCTGAGAAACTGCATTGCCATGTGTGAATGCAACTCTCAGAGTTACACGTTTCTCTTCAGTGATCAGTTTGTTAACACAGTTTTCTGGAAATCTGCAATTAGACACTTCATAGCGCAATGAAGCTTACGGTGACAAAGGATATATCCACAGATGAAAACTAGAAAGAAGCTTTCTTAGAAACTGCCTGGTGATGTGTGAATTCATCTCACAGAGTTACACTTATGTTTCGTGGAGCAGTCCATTAACACTGTCTTTAAGGAAACTGAAAAGGGCTTCCTTGCATCGCTTTGAGTCCTACGCTGATAAAGGAAACTTCATTGTTCAAAACGTGAAAGAAGCTTTCTGAGAAACTTCTTCTCTGTTGTGAGTTCATCTAACAGACTTATAACTTAGGCTTCAGAAAGCAGTTTGCTAACACTCTTTTCGTGGAATCTGGAAAGTGATATTTGGAGCCATAGGGGCCCATGGTGGAGAAAGGAAATATCGTCACATAATAAGAGAGAGAAGCTTTCTGAGAGATGCTTTCTGATGTGTGATTCATCACACAGAGTTCCACCCTTCCCTTCTTGGAACAGTTTGCTAACACTGTTGTCATTTCCGCAAAGGTATATTTGGGAGCTCATTGAGGGCATTGGTGAAAAAGGAAATATTCTCACATAATAACTAAAGAGAAGCTTCGTGAGAAACGGCATTGCCTTGTGTGAATGCAACCTCAAGAGTTACACGTTTCTTTCAGTGATCAGTTTGTTAACACAGTTTTCTAAATCTGCAATTAGACACTTCATAGCGCAATGAAGCTTACGGTGACAAGGATATATCCACAGATGAAAACAAAAAGAAGCTTTCTTAGAAACTGCCTGGTGATGTGTGAATTCATTCACAGAGTACACTATGTTTCGTGGAGCAGTCCATTAACACTGTCTTTGAGGAAACTGAGAAGGACTTCCTTACATCGCTTTGAGCCTACACTGATAAAGGAAATTTCATCCATTAAAAACGTGAAAGAAGCTTTCTGAGAAACTTCTTCTGTTCTGTGAGTTCATCTCACAGACTTATAACTTAGGCTTCAGAAAGCAGTTGCTAACACCTTTCGTGGAATCTGGAAAGTGATATTTGGGAGCCCATAGGGGCCCAGGGTGAGAAAGGAATATCGTCACATATAATTAGAGAGAAGCTTTCTGAGAGATTGCTTTCTGATGTGTGATTCATCAACAGAGTTCCACCCTTCCCTTCTTGGAACAGTTTGCTAAAACTGTTGTCATGGATTCTGCCAAAGGTATATTGGGAGCTCATTGGGGCTATGGTAAAAAAAGAAATATCTCACATATAACTAAAGAAGCTTTCTGAGAAACTGCATTGCCATGTGTGAATGCAACTCTCAGAGTTACACGTTTCTCTTCAGTGATCAGTTTGTTAACACAGTTCTGGAAACTGCAATTAGACACTTAATAGCGCAATGAAAGCTAGGTGACAAAGGATATACCACAGATGAAAACTAGAAAGAAGCTTTCTTAGAAACTGCCTGGTGATGTGTGAATCATCTCACAGAGTTACACTTATGTTCGTGAGCAGTCCATTAACACTGTCTTTAGGAAACTGAAAGGGCTTCCTTCATCGCTTTGAGTCCTACACTGATAAAGGAAATTTTCATTGTCAAAACGTGAAAGAGCTTTCTGAGAAACTTCTTTCTGTTTCGGTGAGTCATCTCACAGACTTATAACTTAGGCTCAGAAAGCAGTTTCTAACACTCTTTTCGTGGAATCTGGAAAGTGATATTTGGGAGCCCATAGGGGCCCATGGTGAGAAAGGAAATACGTCACATAATAATTAGAGAGAAGCTTTCTGAGAGATTGCTTTCTGATGTTGACTTCATCACACAGAGTTCCACCCTTCCCTTCTTGGAACAGTTGCTAACACTGTTGTCTGGATTCTGCAAAGGTATATTGGGAGCTCATTGAGGGCATGGTGAAAAAGGAAATATTCTCACATAAAACAAGAGAACTTCTGAGAAACTGCATTGCCTTGTGTGAATGGCAACTCTCAGAGTTACACGTTTCTCTTCAGTGATCAGTTTGTTAACACAGTTTTCTGGAAATCTGCATTAGACACTTCATAGCGCAATGAAGCTTACGGTGACAAAGGATATATCCACAGATGAAAACAGAAAAGAAGCTTTCTTAGAAACTGCCTGGTGATGTGTGAATTCACTCACAGAGTTACACTTATGTTTCGTGAGCAGTCCATAACACTGTCTTTGAGGAAACTGAGAAGACTTCCTTAATCGCTTTGAGGCCTACACTGATAAAGAAAATTTCATCCATTCAAAACGTGAAAGAAGCTTTCTGAGAAACTTCTTCTGTTCTGTGAGTTCATCTCACAGACTTATAACTTAGGCTTCAGAAAGCAGTTTGCTAACCTTTTTTCGTGGAATCTGGAAAGTGATATTTGGGAGCCCATAGGGGCCCATGGTGTGAGAAAGGAAATATCGTCACATAATAATGAAGAGAAGCTTTCTGAGAGATCTTCTGATGTGTGATTCATCACACAGAGTTCCACCCTTCCCTTCTTGGAACAGTTTGCTAACACTGTTGTCATGGATTCTGCAAAGGTATATTTGGGAGCTCATTGAGGGCTGGTGAAAAAGGAAATATTCTCACATAATAACAAGAGAAGCTTTCTGAGAAACTGCATTGCCTTGTGTGAATGCAACCTCAGAGTTACACGTTTCTCTTCAGTATCAGTTTTGTTAACACAGTTTTCTGGAAATCTGCAATTAACACTTATAGCGCAATGAAGCTTACGGTGACAAAGGATATATCCACAGATGAAAACTAGAAAGAAGCTTTCTTAGAAACTGCTGGTGATGTGTGAATTCATCTCACAGAGTTACACTTATGTTTCGTGGAGCAGTCCATAACCTGTCTTTAAGGAAACTGAAAGGGCTCCTTGCATCGCTTTGAGGTCCTACGCTTAAAGGAAATTTCATTTTCAAAACGTGAAAGAAGCTTCTGAGAAACTTCTTTCTGTTCTGGAGTTCATCTCACAGACTTAAACTTAGGCTTCAGAAAGCAGTTTGCTAACACTCTTTCGTGGAACTGGAAAGTGATATTTGGGAGCCCAAGGGGCCCATGGTGAGAAAGGAAATATCGTCACATATAATTAGAGAGAACTTTCTGAGAGATTGCTTTCTGATGTTTGACTTCATCACACAGAGTTCACCCTCCCTTCTTGGAACAGTTTGCTAACACGTTTGTCATGGATTCTGCAAAGGTATATTTGGGAGCTCATTGAGGCTATGGTGAAAAAGGAATATTCTCACATAATAACTAAAGAGAAGCTTTCGTAGAAAACGCATTGCCTTGTGTGAATGCAACTCTCAGAGTTACACGTTTCTCTTCAGTGATCAGTTTGTTAACACAGTTTTCTGGAAATCTGCATTAGACACTTCATAGCGCATGAAGCTTACGGTGACAAAGGATATATCCACAGATGAAAACTAGAAAGAAGCTTTCTTAGAAACTGCCTGGTGATGTGTGAATTCATCTCACAGAGTTACACTTATGTTTCGTGGAGCAGTCCATTAACACTGTCTTTGAGGAAACTGAGAAGGACTTCCTTACATCGCTTTGAGGCCTACACTGATAAAGGAAATTTCATCCATTCAAAACGTGAAAGAAGCTTTCTGAGAAACTTCTTTCTGTTCTGTGAGTTCATCTCACAGACTTATAACTTAGGCTTCAGAAAGCAGTTTGCTAACACTCTTTTCGTGGAATCTGGAAAGTGATATTTGGGAGCCCATAGGGGCCCATGGTGAGAAAGGAAATATCGTCACATAATAAGTAGAGAGAAGCTTTCTGAGAGATTGCTTTCTGATGTGTGA
>NW_022144625.1:0-11758 GCF_007565055.1 Rhinopithecus roxellana
GAAGGGAAGGGTGGAACTCTGTGTGATGAAGTCACACATCAGAAAGCAATCTCTCAGAAAGCTTCTCTCTACTATATGGTGACGATATTTCCCTTTCTCACCATGGGCCCCTATGGCTCCAAATATCACTTTCCAGATTCCACGAAAAGAGTGTTAGCAAACTGCTTTCTGAAGTCTAAGTATAAGTCTGTGAGATGAACTCACAGAACAGAAGAAGTTTCTCGAAAGCTTCTTTCACGTTTTGAATGATGAAATTTCCTTTATCAGTGTAGGCCTCAAAGCGATGTAAGGAAGTCCTTCTCAGTTTCCTCAAAGACAGTGTTAATGGACTGCTCCACGAAACATAAGTGTAACTCTGTGAGATGAATTCACACATCACCAGGCAGTTTCTAAGAAAGCTTCTTTCTAGTTTTCATCTGTGGATATATCCTTTGTCACCGTAAGCTTCATTGCGCTATGAAGTGTCTAATTGCAGATTTCCAGAAAACTGTGTTAACAAACTGATCACTGAAGAGAAACGTGTAACTCTGAGAGTTGCATTCACACATGGCAATGCAGTTTCTCAGAAAGCTTCTCTTTAGTTATTATGTGAGAATATTTCCTTTTTCACCATAGCCCTCAATGAGCTCCCAAATATACCTTTGCAGAATCCATGACAACAGTGTTAGCAAACTGTTCCAAGAAGGGAAGGGTGGAACTCTGTGTGATGAAGTCACACATCAGAAAGCAATCTCTCAGAAAGCTTCTCTCTACTTATTATGTGACGATATTTCCTTTCTCACCATGGGCCCCTATGGGCTCCCAAATATCACTTTCCAGATTCCACGAAAAGAGTGTTAGCAAACTGCTTTCTGAAGCCTAAGTTATAAGTCTGTGAGATGAACTCACAGAACAGAAAGAAGTTTCTCAGAAAGCTTCTTTCACGTTTTGAACGGATGAAATTTCCTTTATCAGCGTAGGCCTCAAAGCGATGCAAGGAAGCCCTTCTCAGTTTCCTCAAAGACAGTGTTAATGGACTGCTCCACGAAACATAAGTGTAACTCTGTGAGATGAATTCACACATCACCAGGCAGTTTCTAAGAAAGCTTCTTTCTAGTTTTCATCTGTGGATATATCCTTTGTCACCGTAAGCTTCATTGCGCTATGAAGTGTCTAATTGCAGATTTCCAGAAAACTGTGTTAACAAACTGATCACTGAAGAGAAACGTGTAACTCTGAGAGTTGCATTCACACATGGCAATGCAGTTTCTCAGAAAGCTTCTCTTTAGTTATTATGTGAGAATATTTCCTTTTTCACCATAGCCCTCAATGAGCTCCCAAATATACCTTTGCAGAATCCATGACAACAGTGTTAGCAAACTGTTCCAAGAAGGGAAGGGTGGAACTCTGTGTGATGAAGTCACACATCAGAAAGCAATCTCTCAGAAAGCTTCTCTCTACTTATTATGTGACGATATTTCCTTTCTCACCATGGGCCCCTATGGGCTCCCAAATATCACTTTCCAGATTCCACGAAAAGAGTGTTAGCAAACTGCTTTCTGAAGTCTAAGTTATAAGTCTGTGAGATGAACTCACAGAACAGAAAGAAGTTTCTCAGAAAGCTTCTTTCACGTTTTGAACGGATGAAATTTCCTTTATCAGCGTAGGCCTCAAAGCGATGCAAGGAAGCCCTTCTCAGTTTCCTCAAAGACAGTGTTAATGGACTGCTCCACGAAACATAAGTGTAACTCTGTGAGATGAATTCACACATCACCAGGCAGTTTCTAAGAAAGCTTCTTTCTAGTTTTCATCTGTGGATATATCCTTTGTCACCGTAAGCTTCATTGCGCTATGAAGTGTCTAATTGCAGATTTCCAGAAAACTGTGTTAACAAACTGATCACTGAAGAGAAACGTGTAACTCTGAGAGTTGCATTCACACATGGCAATGCAGTTTCTCAGAAAGCTTCTCTTTAGTTATTATGTGAGAATATTTCCTTTTTCACCATAGCCCTCAATGAGCTCCCAAATATACCTTTGCAGAATCCATGACAACAGTGTTAGCAAACTGTTCCAAGAAGGGAAGGGTGGAACTCTGTGTGATGAAGTCACACATCAGAAAGCAATCTCTCAGAAAGCTTCTCTCTACTTATTATGTGACGATATTTCCTTTCTCACCATGGGCCCCTATGGGCTCCCAAATATCACTTTCCAGATTCCACGAAAAGAGTGTTAGCAAACTGCTTTCTGAAGCCTAAGTTATAAGTCTGTGAGATGAACTCACAGAACAGAAAGAAGTTTCTCAGAAAGCTTCTTTCACGTTTTGAACGGATGAAATTTCCTTTATCAGCGTAGGCCTCAAAGCGATGCAAGGAAGCCCTTCTCAGTTTCCTCAAAGACAGTGTTAATGGACTGCTCCACGAAACATAAGTGTAACTCTGTGAGATGAATTCACACATCACCAGGCAGTTTCTAAGAAAGCTTCTTTCTAGTTTTCATCTGTGGATATATCCTTTGTCACCGTAAGCTTCATTGCGCTATGAAGTGTCTAATTGCAGATTTCCAGAAAACTGTGTTAACAAACTGATCACTGAAGAGAAACGTGTAACTCTGAGAGTTGCATTCACACATGGCAATGCAGTTTCTCAGAAAGCTTCTCTTTAGTTATTATGTGAGAATATTTCCTTTTTCACCATAGCCCTCAATGAGCTCCCAAATATACCTTTGCAGAATCCATGACAACAGTGTTAGCAAACTGTTCCAAGAAGGGAAGGGTGGAACTCTGTGTGATGAAGTCACACATCAGAAAGCAATCTCTCAGAAAGCTTCTCTCTACTTATTATGTGACGATATTTCCTTTCTCACCATGGGCCCCTATGGGCTCCCAAATATCACTTTCCAGATTCCACGAAAAGAGTGTTAGCAAACTGCTTTCTGAAGTCTAAGTTATAAGTCTGTGAGATGAACTCACAGAACAGAAAGAAGTTTCTCAGAAAGCTTCTTTCACGTTTTGAACGGATGAAATTTCCTTTATCAGCGTAGGCCTCAAAGCGATGCAAGGAAGCCCTTCTCAGTTTCCTCAAAGACAGTGTTAATGGACTGCTCCACGAAACATAAGTGTAACTCTGTGAGATGAATTCACACATCACCAGGCAGTTTCTAAGAAAGCTTCTTTCTAGTTTTCATCTGTGGATATATCCTTTGTCACCGTAAGCTTCATTGCGCTATGAAGTGTCTAATTGCAGATTTCCAGAAAACTGTGTTAACAAACTGATCACTGAAGAGAAACGTGTAACTCTGAGAGTTGCATTCACACATGGCAATGCAGTTTCTCAGAAAGCTTCTCTTTAGTTATTATGTGAGAATATTTCCTTTTTCACCATAGCCCTCAATGAGCTCCCAAATATACCTTTGCAGAATCCATGACAACAGTGTTAGCAAACTGTTCCAAGAAGGGAAGGGTGGAACTCTGTGTGATGAAGTCACACATCAGAAAGCAATCTCTCAGAAAGCTTCTCTCTAATTATTATGTGACGATATTTCCTTTCTCACCATGGGCCCCTATGGGCTCCCAAATATCACTTTCCAGATTCCACGAAAAGAGTGTTAGCAAACTGCTTTCTGAAGCCTAAGTTATAAGTCTGTGAGATGAACTCACAGAACAGAAAGAAGTTTCTCAGAAAGCTTCTTTCACGTTTTGAACAATGAAATTTCCTTTATCAGCGTAGGCCTCAAAGCGATGCAAGGAAGCCCTTCTCAGTTTCCTCAAAGACAGTGTTAATGGACTGCTCCACGAAACATAAGTGTAACTCTGTGAGATGAATTCACACATCACCAGGCAGTTTCTAAGAAAGCTTCTTTCTAGTTTTCATCTGTGGATATATCCTTTGTCACCGTAAGCTTCATTGCGCTATGAAGTGTCTAATTGCAGATTTCCAGAAAACTGTGTTAACAAACTGATCACTGAAGAGAAACGTGTAACTCTGAGAGTTGCATTCACACATGGCAATGCAGTTTCTCAGAAAGCTTCTCTTTAGTTATTATGTGAGAATATTTCCTTTTTCACCATAGCCCTCAATGAGCTCCCAAATATACCTTTGCAGAATCCATGACAACAGTGTTAGCAAACTGTTCCAAGAAGGGAAGGGTGGAACTCTGTGTGATGAAGTCACACATCAGAAAGCAATCTCTCAGAAAGCTTCTCTCTACTTATTATGTGACGATATTTCCTTTCTCACCATGGGCCCCTATGGGCTCCCAAATATCACTTTCCAGATTCCACGAAAAGAGTGTTAGCAAACTGCTTTCTGAAGCCTAAGTTATAAGTCTGTGAGATGAACTCACAGAACAGAAAGAAGTTTCTCAGAAAGCTTCTTTCACGTTTTGAACGGATGAAATTTCCTTTATCAGCGTAGGCCTCAAAGCGATGCAAGGAAGCCCTTCTCAGTTTCCTCAAAGACAGTGTTAATGGACTGCTCCACGAAACATAAGTGTAACTCTGTGAGATGAATTCACACATCACCAGGCAGTTTCTAAGAAAGCTTCTTTCTAGTTTTCATCTGTGGATATATCCTTTGTCACCGTAAGCTTCATTGCGCTATGAAGTGTCTAATTGCAGATTTCCAGAAAACTGTGTTAACAAACTGATCACTGAAGAGAAACGTGTAACTCTGAGAGTTGCATTCACACATGGCAATGCAGTTTCTCAGAAAGCTTCTCTTTAGTTATTATGTGAGAATATTTCCTTTTTCACCATAGCCCTCAATGAGCTCCCAAATATACCTTTGCAGAATCCATGACAACAGTGTTAGCAAACTGTTCCAAGAAGGGAAGGGTGGAACTCTGTGTGATGAAGTCACACATCAGAAAGCAATCTCTCAGAAAGCTTCTCTCTACTTATTATGTGACGATATTTCCTTTCTCACCATGGGCCCCTATGGGCTCCCAAATATCACTTTCCAGATTCCACGAAAAGAGTGTTAGCAAACTGCTTTCTGAAGCCTAAGTTATAAGTCTGTGAGATGAACTCACAGAACAGAAAGAAGTTTCTCAGAAAGCTTCTTTCACGTTTTGAACGGATGAAATTTCCTTTATCAGCGTAGGCCTCAAAGCGATGCAAGGAAGCCCTTCTCAGTTTCCTCAAAGACAGTGTTAATGGACTGCTCCACGAAACATAAGTGTAACTCTGTGAGATGAATTCACACATCACCAGGCAGTTTCTAAGAAAGCTTCTTTCTAGTTTTCATCTGTGGATATATCCTTTGTCACCGTAAGCTTCATTGCGCTATGAAGTGTCTAATTGCAGATTTCCAGAAAACTGTGTTAACAAACTGATCACTGAAGAGAAACGTGTAACTCTGAGAGTTGCATTCACACATGGCAATGCAGTTTCTCAGAAAGCTTCTCTTTAGTTATTATGTGAGAATATTTCCTTTTTCACCATAGCCCTCAATGAGCTCCCAAATATACCTTTGCAGAATCCATGACAACAGTGTTAGCAAACTGTTCCAAGAAGGGAAGGGTGGAACTCTGTGTGATGAAGTCACACATCAGAAAGCAATCTCTCAGAAAGCTTCTCTCTACTTATTATGTGACGATATTTCCTTTCTCACCATGGGCCCCTATGGGCTCCCAAATATCACTTTCCAGATTCCACGAAAAGAGTGTTAGCAAACTGCTTTCTGAAGTCCTAAGTTATAAGTCTGTGAGATGAACTCACAGAACAGAAAGAAGTTTCTCAGAAAGCTTCTTTCACGTTTTGAACGGATGAAATTTCCTTTATCAGCGTAGGCCTCAAAGCGATGCAAGGAAGCCCTTCTCAGTTTCCTCAAAGACAGTGTTAATGGACTGCTCCACGAAACATAAGTGTAACTCTGTGAGATGAATTCACACATCACCAGGCAGTTTCTAAGAAAGCTTCTTTCTAGTTTTCATCTGTGGATATATCCTTTGTCACCGTAAGCTTCATTGCGCTATGAAGTGTCTAATTGCAGATTTCCAGAAAACTGTGTTAACAAACTGATCACTGAAGAGAAACGTGTAACTCTGAGAGTTGCATTCACACATGGCAATGCAGTTTCTCAGAAAGCTTCTCTTTAGTTATTATGTGAGAATATTTCCTTTTTCACCATAGCCCTCAATGAGCTCCCAAATATACCTTTGCAGAATCCATGACAACAGTGTTAGCAAACTGTTCCAAGAAGGGAAGGGTGGAACTCTGTGTGATGAAGTCACACATCAGAAAGCAATCTCTCAGAAAGCTTCTCTCTACTTATTATGTGACGATATTTCCTTTCTCACCATGGGCCCCTATGGGCTCCCAAATATCACTTTCCAGATTCCACGAAAAGAGTGTTAGCAAACTGCTTTCTGAAGCCTAAGTTATAAGTCTGTGAGATGAACTCACAGAACAGAAAGAAGTTTCTCAGAAAGCTTCTTTCACGTTTTGAACGGATGAAATTTCCTTTATCAGCGTAGGCCTCAAAGCGATGCAAGGAAGCCCTTCTCAGTTTCCTCAAAGACAGTGTTAATGGACTGCTCCACGAAACATAAGTGTAACTCTGTGAGATGAATTCACACATCACCAGGCAGTTTCTAAGAAAGCTTCTTTCTAGTTTTCATCTGTGGATATATCCTTTGTCACCGTAAGCTTCATTGCGCTATGAAGTGTCTAATTGCAGATTTCCAGAAAACTGTGTTAACAAACTGATCACTGAAGAGAAACGTGTAACTCTGAGAGTTGCATTCACACATGGCAATGCAGTTTCTCAGAAAGCTTCTCTTTAGTTATTATGTGAGAATATTTCCTTTTTCACCATAGCCCTCAATGAGCTCCCAAATATACCTTTGCAGAATCCATGACAACAGTGTTAGCAAACTGTTCCAAGAAGGGAAGGGTGGAACTCTGTGTGATGAAGTCACACATCAGAAAGCAATCTCTCAGAAAGCTTCTCTCTACTTATTATGTGACGATATTTCCTTTCTCACCATGGGCCCCTATGGGCTCCCAAATATCACTTTCCAGATTCCACGAAAAGAGTGTTAGCAAACTGCTTTCTGAAGCCTAAGTTATAAGTCTGTGAGATGAACTCACAGAACAGAAAGAAGTTTCTCAGAAAGCTTCTTTCACGTTTTGAACGGATGAAATTTCCTTTATCAGCGTAGGCCTCAAAGCGATGCAAGGAAGCCCTTCTCAGTTTCCTCAAAGACAGTGTTAATGGACTGCTCCACGAAACATAAGTGTAACTCTGTGAGATGAATTCACACATCACCAGGCAGTTTCTAAGAAAGCTTCTTTCTAGTTTTCATCTGTGGATATATCCTTTGTCACCGTAAGCTTCATTGCGCTATGAAGTGTCTAATTGCAGATTTCCAGAAAACTGTGTTAACAAACTGATCACTGAAGAGAAACGTGTAACTCTGAGAGTTGCATTCACACATGGCAATGCAGTTTCTCAGAAAGCTTCTCTTTAGTTATTATGTGAGAATATTTCCTTTTTCACCATAGCCCTCAATGAGCTCCCAAATATACCTTTGCAGAATCCATGACAACAGTGTTAGCAAACTGTTCCAAGAAGGGAAGGGTGGAACTCTGTGTGATGAAGTCACACATCAGAAAGCAATCTCTCAGAAAGCTTCTCTCTACTTATTATGTGACGATATTTCCTTTCTCACCATGGGCCCCTATGGGCTCCCAAATATCACTTTCCAGATTCCACGAAAAGAGTGTTAGCAAACTGCTTTCTGAAGCCTAAGTTATAAGTCTGTGAGATGAACTCACAGAACAGAAAGAAGTTTCTCAGAAAGCTTCTTTCACGTTTTGAACGATGAAATTTCCTTTATCAGCGTAGGACTCAAAGCGATGCAAGGAAGCCCTTCTCAGTTTCCTCAAAGACAGTGTTAATGGACTGCTCCACGAAACATAAGTGTAACTCTGTGAGATGAATTCACACATCACCAGGCAGTTTCTAAGAAAGCTTCTTTCTAGTTTTCATCTGTGGATATATCCTTTGTCACCGTAAGCTTCATTGCGCTATGAAGTGTCTAATTGCAGATTTCCAGAAAACTGTGTTAACAAACTGATCACTGAAGAGAAACGTGTAACTCTGAGAGTTGCATTCACACATGGCAATGCAGTTTCTCAGAAAGCTTCTCTTTAGTTATTATGTGAGAATATTTCCTTTTTCACCATAGCCCTCAATGAGCTCCCAAATATACCTTTGCAGAATCCATGACAACAGTGTTAGCAAACTGTTCCAAGAAGGGAAGGGTGGAACTCTGTGTGATGAAGTCACACATCAGAAAGCAATCTCTCAGAAAGCTTCTCTCTAATTATTATGTGACGATATTTCCTTTCTCACCATGGGCCCCTATGGGCTCCCAAATATCACTTTCCAGATTCCACGAAAAGAGTGTTAGCAAACTGCTTTCTGAAGCCTAAGTTATAAGTCTGTGAGATGAACTCACAGAACAGAAAGAAGTTTCTCAGAAAGCTTCTTTCACGTTTTGAACGAATGAAATTTCCTTTATCAGCGTAGGCCTCAAAGCGATGCAAGGAAGCCCTTCTCAGTTTCCTCAAAGACAGTGTTAATGGACTGCTCCACGAAACATAAGTGTAACTCTGTGAGATGAATTCACACATCACCAGGCAGTTTCTAAGAAAGCTTCTTTCTAGTTTTCATCTGTGGATATATCCTTTGTCACCGTAAGCTTCATTGCGCTATGAAGTGTCTAATTGCAGATTTCCAGAAAACTGTGTTAACAAACTGATCACTGAAGAGAAACGTGTAACTCTGAGAGTTGCATTCACACATGGCAATGCAGTTTCTCAGAAAGCTTCTCTTTAGTTATTATGTGAGAATATTTCCTTTTTCACCATAGCCCTCAATGAGCTCCCAAATATACCTTTGCAGAATCCATGACAACAGTGTTAGCAAACTGTTCCAAGAAGGGAAGGGTGGAACTCTGTGTGATGAAGTCACACATCAGAAAGCAATCTCTCAGAAAGCTTCTCTCTAATTATTATGTGACGATATTTCCTTTCTCACCATGGGCCCCTATGGGCTCCCAAATATCACTTTCCAGATTCCACGAAAAGAGTGTTAGCAAACTGCTTTCTGAAGTCTAAGTTATAAGTCTGTGAGATGAACTCACAGAACAGAAAGAAGTTTCTCAGAAAGCTTCTTTCACGTTTTGAACGGATGAAATTTCCTTTATCAGCGTAGGCCTCAAAGCGATGCAAGGAAGCCCTTCTCAGTTTCCTCAAAGACAGTGTTAATGGACTGCTCCACGAAACATAAGTGTAACTCTGTGAGATGAATTCACACATCACCAGGCAGTTTCTAAGAAAGCTTCTTTCTAGTTTTCATCTGTGGATATATCCTTTGTCACCGTAAGCTTCATTGCGCTATGAAGTGTCTAATTGCAGATTTCCAGAAAACTGTGTTAACAAACTGATCACTGAAGAGAAACGTGTAACTCTGAGAGTTGCATTCACACATGGCAATGCAGTTTCTCAGAAAGCTTCTCTTTAGTTATTATGTGAGAATATTTCCTTTTTCACCATAGCCCTCAATGAGCTCCCAAATATACCTTTGCAGAATCCATGACAACAGTGTTAGCAAACTGTTCCAAGAAGGGAAGGGTGGAACTCTGTGTGATGAAGTCACACATCAGAAAGCAATCTCTCAGAAAGCTTCTCTCTACTTATTATGTGACGATATTTCCTTTCTCACCATGGGCCCCTATGGGCTCCCAAATATCACTTTCCAGATTCCACGAAAAGAGTGTTAGCAAACTGCTTTCTGAAGTCCTAAGTTATAAGTCTGTGAGATGAACTCACAGAACAGAAAGAAGTTTCTCAGAAAGCTTCTTTCACGTTTTGAACGGATGAAATTTCCTTTATCAGCGTAGGCCTCAAAGCGATGCAAGGAAGCCCTTCTCAGTTTCCTCAAAGACAGTGTTAATGGACTGCTCCACGAAACATAAGTGTAACTCTGTGAGATGAATTCACACATCACCAGGCAGTTTCTAAGAAAGCTTCTTTCTAGTTTTCATCTGTGGATATATCCTTTGTCACCGTAAGCTTCATTGCGCTATGAAGTGTCTAATTGCAGATTTCCAGAAAACTGTGTTAACAAACTGATCACTGAAGAGAAACGTGTAACTCTGAGAGTTGCATTCACACATGGCAATGCAGTTTCTCAGAAAGCTTCTCTTTAGTTATTATGTGAGAATATTTCCTTTTTCACCATAGCCCTCAATGAGCTCCCAAATATACCTTTGCAGAATCCATGACAACAGTGTTAGCAAACTGTTCCAAGAAGGGAAGGGTGGAACTCTGTGTGATGAAGTCACACATCAGAAAGCAATCTCTCAGAAAGCTTCTCTCTACTTATTATGTGACGATATTTCCTTTCTCACCATGGGCCCCTATGGGCTCCCAAATATCACTTTCCAGATTCCACGAAAAGAGTGTTAGCAAACTGCTTTCTGAAGTCTAAGTTATAAGTCTGTGAGATGAACTCACAGAACAGAAAGAAGTTTCTCAGAAAGCTTCTTTCACGTTTTGAACGGATGAAATTTCCTTTATCAGCGTAGGCCTCAAAGCGATGCAAGGAAGCCCTTCTCAGTTTCCTCAAAGACAGTGTTAATGGACTGCTCCACGAAACATAAGTGTAACTCTGTGAGATGAATTCACACATCACCAGGCAGTTTCTAAGAAAGCTTCTTTCTAGTTTTCATCTGTGGATATATCCTTTGTCACCGTAAGCTTCATTGCGCTATGAAGTGTCTAATTGCAGATTTCCAGAAAACTGTGTTAACAAACTGATCACTGAAGAGAAACGTGTAACTCTGAGAGTTGCATTCACACATGGCAATGCAGTTTCTCAGAAAGCTTCTCTTTAGTTATTATGTGAGAATATTTCCTTTTTCACCATAGCCCTCAATGAGCTCCCAAATATACCTTTGCAGAATCCATGACAACAGTGTTAGCAAACTGTTCCAAGAAGGGAAGGGTGGAACTCTGTGTGATGAAGTCACACATCAGAAAGCAATCTCTCAGAAAGCTTCTCTCTACTTATTATGTGACGATATTTCCTTTCTCACCATGGGCCCCTATGGGCTCCCAAATATCACTTTCCAGATTCCACGAAAAGAGTGTTAGCAAACTGCTTTCTGAAGTCCTAAGTTATAAGTCTGTGAGATGAACTCACAGAACAGAAAGAAGTTTCTCAGAAAGCTTCTTTCACGTTTTGAACGATGAAATTTCCTTTATCAGCGTAGGCCTCAAAGCGATGCAAGGAAGCCCTTCTCAGTTTCCTCAAAGACAGTGTTAATGGACTGCTCCACGAAACATAAGTGTAACTCTGTGAGATGAATTCACACATCACCAGGCAGTTTCTAAGAAAGCTTCTTTCTAGTTTTCATCTGTGGATATATCCTTTGTCACCGTAAGCTTCATTGCGCTATGAAGTGTCTAATTGCAGATTTCCAGAAAACTGTGTTAACAAACTGATCACTGAAGAGAAACGTGTAACTCTGAGAGTTGCATTCACACATGGCAATGCAGTTTCTCAGAAAGCTTCTCTTTAGTTATTATGTGAGAATATTTCCTTTTTCACCATAGCCCTCAATGAGCTCCCAAATATACCTTTGCAGAATCCATGACAACAGTGTTAGCAAACTGTTCCAAGAAGGGAAGGGTGGAACTCTGTGTGATGAAGTCACACATCAGAAAGCAATCTCTCAGAAAGCTTCTCTCTACTTTATTATGTGAC